>NC_068997.1:16896596-16897561 GCF_001194135.2 Octopus bimaculoides
ATATATATATATATAGAGAGAGAGAGAGAGAGAGAGAGAGAGATACATACATACATACATACATACATATATTCTTAAAATTCTTTAATTTTTTTTCAGCCTTAAAGAGCTGCTGCCATGCTGGGGCACCACTGTTGGCTGTGCTACACCATTGTTTGAAACCTCTTCTGATATGTGACATTTGGCGAATGGGAGAGTCTGATGCTGCTTGTCCCCATCCGTGTTTCCTGTCGTGAAGTAGGTTCATCTGCAACCCTTGACAGGAGAGGAACCATATATTTATATATATATATATATATACATACTGAAATTACTCTAAATGTAACACTTGCGAAAAATGCTGCTCAGTAGGGTCCAAGGTAGAACCATGTGGTTCCAGACCAAATTACTTAAGCCCACCTGCACTTATTGAAATATGTATTTATCTTTATATATTTGCATGTATCGCTACATACATACGTTCATACATACATGCTTACACACTGACATTCGCACACATATATATGCACACGTTTATATATATATATCTGTCGTGTGAGCGTGCGCGTGATTATGGATGTGTGAGCGTGTGTGTATGTTTCTATGAGTATGTGCAAGTTTGTGCGAGTGTATTCGACAATAACAACTGACAGGGTTTAGAAATAAAAAGTCAAAACAGCTGTATCCGGTTTAATCAACGTGATTGTCCTATTTGCAATAAGACACTGTTAAAGCTTTAAGCATACGCAACCAAAACTATCATACACTCTCAGTTATTTTGCATACAATAGCGCAATAGGTATGTACACACAAAACACCCCTCTCCCCAATACCACACAAACATGCTTACACGCTACTATGTATAGAATGAGGCAACGAAGTAGACACATAATCTTGCGCGAATGTGTACTCACACGTGCTGACAGAAACCCATCGCATATATATTCATGCATGCATATATACATACATACATACATATATATATA
>NC_068997.1:16898158-16901261 GCF_001194135.2 Octopus bimaculoides
ATATATATATATATATATGTATGTATGTATGTATGTATGTGTATGTATATATTTGTGTGTCTGTGTTTGTCCACCAACATCGCTTGACAACCGATGCTGGTGTGTTTACGTTCCCGTAACTTAGCGGTTCGGCAACAGACATCGATAGTATAAGTACTAGGCTTACAAAGAATGTCTTGGGGGCGATTTTCTCAACTAAAGGCGGTGCTCCAGCATGGCCACAGCCAAATGACTAAAACAAATAAAAGAATAAAAGAATATTTATATATATATATATTTATACGGGAGAGAGAGAAAGTGAGGGAGAGAGAGAGAGAGCGAAAAGTGAGAATGACATATTGACTTCAGATTTTGGCACAAGGCCAGCAATTTCTTGGGAAGGTGTAAGTGGATAATATGGACCCAATAGAGTTCTATATTTAAGAGATGAGGAATTATTTATATTATTTACATTATTTACATTTGTCGGATGTCTGTCCTCATCTTCTTTGTTGTTAACACAACGTTTCAGCTTCTAAGCAACCTCCTTAGCAGACTGAGTGCAGATATGAATAGCATATGGGAACCAGTATAAAGGAAGGATAGGAAAATTTTAGATTTATAAGCCCTAAAATTCACTCCATAATTACCTACGAGCAGATGACGTAGTGGTTAAGAGAGCGGCCTACTAACCCCAAGATTCCAAGTTCGATTCCAAGCAGTCACCTGAATAATAATAATAATAGTACCATCGAAAAATACCTTAGGAATGAGAACCCAGGTTCGAAATTTCCCCAAGACACCCGATGAAGGCTGGAGCGTGATCTTTATTCAACATGCGCTGTATGATAACCCGATTATTAATGAATAACGCAAACAATCTCTTGCGTGCGGATTGGTGGGAAACTTCAACTGCAAAAAAAAAAAAAAAAAGTTTGCTCCTATTTAAAGATATAACTACTCGCTGACGAGTATCTCCAAAATCCTTAATGACATATAATAATCTAATGCGCCCTTTTAAAGCCTAGTCAGGCTCATGAGCCCGATTTCCCGGTTTCTATGGCGTATGTGTTCCCCAGCCGGACGGGACGCCAGTCCATCGCAGCGTTACTCATTTTTGCCAGCTGAGTGGACTGGAGCAACGTGAAATGAAGTGTTTTGCTCAAGAACACAACGCGTCGCCCGGTCCAGGAATCGAAACCACAATCTTACGATCATGATGCTGACACCCCAACCACTAAGCCACGCGCCTCCACAATGGCATATAAGTATTTACTAATTAAAATCAAAATTAATGATTATATTTCACACTCATTGACTTGTACTATTGAAGAACCATCATTTACCTCCCCAGCGGCACACAGTGATTCAACCCTGGCATGACAAGGTACTGTATGTATTTTCTACCCAGTAATTTTACTTGCTTAAGGTTCCACTCATATTTCCATCATATCATCAGACCCCCGGCCACAAAAGTATATACTGGACAAAGCAATTCTCGGTAGATTAGGAGCATTCCGTCGGTTACGACGATGAGGGTCCCAGCTGATACGATCAACGGAACAGCCTGCTCGTGAAATTAACGAGCAAGTGGTTGAGTGCTCCACAAACATGTGTACTCTTAATATAGTTCTCAGGAAGATTCAGCGTGACATAGAGTGTGACAAAATGGCCTTTTGAAATACAGACACAACTCATTTTTGACAGCTGAGTGGACTGGAGCAATGTGAAATAAAGTGTCTTGCTCAAGGGTACAACTCGTAGCTAGGAATTGAACTCGCGAAGCCACGCGCCTTTACCTTGGTAGATTATGACCGAAAACAAGACAAAAGCAAAAACAAAAACAAAAAGAAAAGAACAAGCTGGAAGCGATTTAGTCACATCTTAGTTTAGGAAAGTTGACGCTATCGCAAAAGAGCATCAATAACTTTGGGTGGGTCTTTGTTTCTTTTATATTACTGTAAATATGTTTCCTTTCCCGTGTGTGGACATACATCTGTGATCCGTGTAATCGCAAAAAAAAAAGAGGAAAACAAGACATAAAACACATTTAAGTACCCTAATAAGTTGGTGCTTAAAGGCGGTGAGTTGGCAGAAACGTTAAAACGCCGGGCGAAATGCTTAGCGGTATTTCGTCTGTCTTTACGTTCTGAGTTCAAATTCCGCCGCGTTCGACTTTACTTTTCATTCTTTCGGGTTCGATTAAATAAGTACCAGTTACGCACTGGGGTCGATATAATCGACTTTATCCGTTTGTGTCTTTGTGTGTCCCCTCTGTGTGTAGCCCCTTGTGGGCAGTAAAGAAATAAGAAACGTTAGCACGCCGGGCGAAATACTTAGCGGTATTTCGTCTGTCTTTACGTTCTGAGTTCAAATTCCACCGAGGTCGACTTTGCCTTTCATCTTTTCGGGGTCGATAAATTAAGTAGCAGTTGCGTACTGGGGTCGATCTAATCGATTTGCCCCCTCCCCGAAAATTATTATGAGGCAACGTCGATAGAGAGTCAGGCAATACAACTCCAGCGGTTAGTTAGTACCATTAAAGTAGGAAGCTGAAATCCTACGGAGGTTAAGTTTGCTTTTCGTTTCCCAATATTGATAAAACGATGTACGAAAGAAATACTAGGGTAAATATAATATTAATTTAAAACATTGAATCATATTGAAAATCAAGATGCTGCATTTATTGGCTACGAAGTGTTATAGCCAGCAGGTGAACGACTTTCAGTTCTATAGAACATGATAAGTTTTACAGTTGGTAAATTATAGATCAGTTGGGCTCAACAGGGTTTTTTGTAAGAGCTTTTCTGTAAGATGGCAACATAAAGCTCTCCGGATTATATATCAACGATCAACGAAAGCTCTGTTTACTGGCTTTAAACTAGCCCCAATATAAGATACATACTTAAATGCATGTGTGTGAATGTGCGAGTATGTATGTGCGTGTGTGTGTGTATGCGTGTGAAGAGGGGCATACATACACATATATATATCTACACAAATATATTATATTGTATATATGTGTTTATGTATGTTTATAAAAATGTAATACGTATTCATATTTTTCTCCGTATTTTTGATTAACCGTATATATATAAATATATATATGTATGCACATACATAC
>NC_068997.1:16901271-16901714 GCF_001194135.2 Octopus bimaculoides
TTACATATATATACACGCACCTACACATATATACACATGCTCATAAACAGACAGATAGACAAATAGACAGGTAGCGACAGATAGAGAGAGAGGGGGGCGGAAGAGAGATAGAAAAAGACACTGGGAGACAAAGAGAGATTGAAAGATAAGCAAGAAGAATGAAATTTAATACTAAATAGAAATAAAGAAATTACTGCAAAAAAGAAATAATAATAATAATAATAATGATAATAACAATACGAAAAGCATACATATAAATATAAATAAAAATGTGAATATTATCTGAACGTAATGCAAAAATCCACAGCTGAGAAGTGGCAAACTTTCACATACGCAAATACATACATTCATACATTTGTACACACCCATACACTTTCAAGTAGAAAACAAAACAACAACAACAACGCCAAAAACAACAAGCACACGTGTATATATATATATAT
>NC_068997.1:16902078-16903422 GCF_001194135.2 Octopus bimaculoides
TATATATATATATATATGCATATGTATGTATACACACATACATACGCCGCACAGATATGCATAAAAAACCACGAATACGCACAAAACATTAAGTTTTACTTAGGAGCTGATCTTTTGTCTTGTGTCTTTTTTAGCGTTGTGAATTGTTGTTGTTTTTTATATATATATTGCTTCAGTTTTTCTTTTTTCTTTTTTTTTTTTCAATAAATTTGCATCTGTTGCGTGGTTATTTCATGTACTTAATTTCTCTTTCTTCACTTTTCAACTTATTATATAACAGAGACTTATTTTCTCAGGCTGATATCATCATCATAATCATCATCATCATAATCATCATGATGATCATCATCGTTATAATCACTAGCTGAAGTTTAATAATCACAATCGTCGTCGTCGTTGTCGTCATCATCATAGTTAAAATAATTGTAATGCATAATATTATACTCCTTGTCAGGATATGCGTTCGAGTGTTATGGCTTGGAGCAAGTTTAACTATGGAAGAAAATAGAAGGCAAAATCAAAGTCTTTGCACAATAAACTTAGTTCAAGGAATAAGCGTTCTAAAAACCTTAAGAATCGAAGAACTCGATGACAGCATCACAATCTGTGTGATAAGTAGCTTGCTTACCAACCACATGGTTCTGGGTTCAGTCCCACTGCATGACACCATGGGCGAGTGTCTTCTGCTATAGCCTCGGGCCGACCAAAGCCTTGTGAGTGGATTTGATAGACGGAAACTGAAAGAAGCCCGTCGCATATATTCATATATTCATATATATGTGTGTGTGTGTGTCTGTTTGTCCCCCTCACCATCACTTGACAACCGATGCTGGTGTGTTTACGTCCCCCATAACTTAGTAGTTCAACAAAGGAATAAGCCCTGGGGTCGATTTGTTCGACTAAAGGCGGTGCTCCAGCATGGCCACAGTTAGATGACTGAAACAAATGAAAGAACAAAAGAATGGGCGCAGGGGTTAGCTCCTGCATTACTAACTGTCTTCTTTAAGCTCAGCTAAACGATTGCTCCATCTTGGGGACGGAGGTAAAGAAAATGTTTGTTGCCAAATTGAAAAAATAAAGATGTCATGGACAAACAAGAGGGGTCCAACAGGAATGAAAATAAAATTATAAACAAAATTCAAAGTTTATACGCTTTTAACACATATTGATCACGATAAACATAGATAAGAGTGAGTTTTAAGATAATGCGTCCGATTTCACTCAAATCATCATTAATTCTGGGGCACATTGTATTTACTCGTCCGACCAAACGAGGGAGGGAACAAGGGTGGAGGCACTAATTGTAGGTGACGAGCGTAGCTTCCGGAAGTGGTCACGCGGTCA
>NC_068997.1:16903971-16906982 GCF_001194135.2 Octopus bimaculoides
ATATTATATATATATATATATATATAGATAGATAGATAGATAGATAGATAGATAGATAGATATACATTTATATAGATGTCTGTTTGTAGGTTTGTGTGTATGTATATAATGTATATACATGTACGCATATATGTGTATATTTATATATATACATATATACACACATTGTGTGTATATATATTTACATGTGTATATAAATATACATATATATATACGCAAGTTAGTAGAACGAAGCATTGATAGAAAATGAACAAACTTATTTGAAATATGTTTGAAATATATTACAACTCTGAAGACAATTTCACTGCAGTTTACTGTGGAGAAAAAAAACCTTGCTTATGGTAAAAATTTTAGGGATACCATTACCAGCTTAAAGTGCTCACGTTACATTTTACACTTCTTTGATGTCTGCTACTGAAAGTTAGAGGGAAGATGAGGGACTGTATCACGTATTTTATAGTTCATCATCATCAACATATATCAGAGGAGTGAAGGATTTATACAAATTGTTTGATGTTTATGGCTCGTCTTCTTTTTTGTATATCGCTTTAGTTGTAGCAAAGAAGTTGTATGTTACTCTCACCTTATCAGAAAGCTCATTTATTTTCGTTAGAATTCTTGATGGATTCTCTAAAAGTAGGAATGATTCGTTGGAAGTATTATGCCTGGCATTGTACCTTTCTACAGCAGGACACAAAAATGTTTTTTTTTAAGTGCTCTTCGAAAGTAGTCATCCACGCACTCTTGCCTCCAATGATGGGATGCGTTGCGTACCACATCTTGTGCTGTAGACAAAATGCTTTCATTTGCAGCCAATATACAACTGGTTTAGAAACAGCTGTAAAGTACTACTTCTGTTTTTCCCTTCCATCAGCACCGAGTTTATAACTAGTGATATTATGGTCTTTTCTACGTCATTCTGGAGTGTACCTTCTACACTGAATCATTGTGAAATTGTACCTTCAGGATCTTTTCTGCTTTCCTGCAATAGATTATTAATATCTATATATCTCACTCGTAAATAGGTTATATGAATAGGTTATAAGTTGATTTCATACCTTGAGATTACCTGTTTATAGTTTGTTCTATTACATGTACATCAACCCGACCGCTACACTGCCAAGAACCAACTATTATTTATGCAAATCATGCTACCCTCCCCTTCATCTCAGATTCTTGGTGCTTGGCTCGGCCTTAGCCTTCATTGTATCTGTACCTATTACCTCGTATCTCTGTCCTTTGACACCTTCTTACCTATTATTTTTACACATACACACACAGGCACGAACACACACACACGCACACCCCACACGCAAACGCACACACATATAGGTGTATGTATCCGTATAATACATACACAGATATATATATATATATATATATATATATATATATATATATATATATATATATACATATGCGTATATATGTACATATATATATATATACATACATATACATATAGGCATTCATATTTATACACATATATATGCACGCATACATAAAACTTATTTTCACTTTTAATTGATTATTTGGTGGATTTTCTTTTGTTTGTTGTCTTAAAATTTATAGTTAAATTTTTGTCTAGTTTTCTAGGTCATCTAAGAAAGAAACATGGATATAAATTATCAAATAAATAAATATGAGCGACACATGTTGAATATTTTCTCTGGTCGTCTTTGTTCTCATAATAAAGTGTAAGATTGTTTGAGTGTATATGTCATGACTGCGTGTATATCTATGTGCATACGTATATGTGCACATGCATTTCATATTTCAGTATGTACGTTTCGTATGTACATAAATACATATATACATACATACATACATATATACATACATATATATATATATATATATATATATATATATATATATATATATGTACATACATACATGCACTTATATATGTATGTACATATTCACATATTAATGAACATATGTACAGGCATAAACATTCACATAATCACCGACACACACTCATACACACGCACACACTCACATGCGTTCACACTCCCATATGGAGGCTTATGAGACAAATAGACTCCATTGCTCTTCCTGTTTAGTTTTATTTGGAGATTTAAGGCATGAAAAAAAAAAATTAATACACTTTATACAGACAAGGTTTAATCACTAAAATCTCACTGAAAAGTCTTTTGTTAACTTGGGATCATCATCTTCTCGGTTCAAAGAATTAATGAATTCTGAAATTATTCTAGCTTCAATGATTTCTGCTTAACCCATTATCTTCTACTTAGGCTCCTGGGCAAAAAAATAGATAGTTGCATTTACAGCTCAAGAGTAATGATTGCAGGCAAACTAGAGGACAGATCTGGCTGCATCTTTTTCTGCGTGCATTGCTCATTACCGCTTTGCCGAGAATCCGGCAGTGTTGACGTTAAACCTGTTTCCGCTAAAGCGGGAACACTATGATAGGGTTATATATAGCGTAAACTATTCACCTACCGCGATCATATTGCTTGATTTGGGGACAGTTTATGTAAAACCTTGTCATGTTTTTCTCATACATTTTTCTATGGGGGACTGACTTGTCCAAACACATCGTTTTATACTATTTTACTCTTCTATTTCTTTTGTTCGTGCAGACTGAAAACGATGCCCATTTTCCGTAATGAGAGTTTTATATTTTCTTTCGGTGTTACCTGTATGCATACATACATACAGACATACATACATATATACGTGCATATATATATATATATATGCGTCCATATATATGCACATCTGTTGGTCTCTCGCTCAACGTGGCTGAGTGGTAAGAAACTTCCTTCCCAAACACATGTTTCCAGGCTCAGTCTCGCTGCGAGGTACCTTGAGCAAGTGTCTTCTACTATAGCCTCGGGCCGACCAAAGCTTTGTGAGTGAATTTGGTAGACAGATGCTTGAAGCAGCCCGTCGTATATATGTACATACATACATCCATACACACACACACACACACACACACACACACACACACACACACACACACATATATATAATGTATGTAT
>NC_068997.1:16906992-16911628 GCF_001194135.2 Octopus bimaculoides
ACACACACACACACACACACACACACACACATATATATAATGTATGTATGTATATATTTGTCTATACGTGTGTTTGTGTTTGTCCCCGCCGCCATTGCTTGACAATCAGTACTGGTGTGTTTATGTTCCCGTAACATAGCGGTTCGGCAAAAGACCGATAGAATAAGTACTAGGTGTACAATGAATAAGTCCTCGGGTCAATTTTTTTCGACTAACACCCTTTAAGGTGGTGCTCCAGCATGGCCGCAGTCAGTGACCGAAATAAGCAAAAGACTAAAAGAATAGAATACATATACGTGTTTGTTTTTCAACCCTCTTTCTGTGACACGTTTTGTGATGTCTTTGTGGGATTTTGTGACTAATAAATAAAAATCATTATTACTATTAACATTCCCATTGTGGATTTTACTATAGTTGTTATTGCCGTTGTTATTGTTGTTGTGAGAGCATTTCGAAAACAACACATTAATAAAGGATTTACTGTCTGATGCAATCAAGCAAAAGTAAATTATAATTCATGCATAATACCTAAAAGGAAGCCATTTCGTATTGAGTTATGTATGCGTAGGTGTTTTACAACACTCATTTATGCCTGGACATATAAAGCTATTCTATACATGTATACATACGCAAAATATACATACTTATGCATGTATACATACAGCCATGCATATATTCACACATATACTGGGTGCCCCCAACCAGCCAATATATATATATACATATATATATACATACATATGGTGTTTATTAAAATACATTTCGTTTCCAAAATCAAATGGTATCTACAAGTAGAATTTAATCCTTTTTTGAAGGTCTGTTTCCCAAACTGAGGACCATTTCTACTCCAGGAACTGTTAATAATACTAAGCAATCACATCGCAAAGATGAAGAAACATTTCTTTAGCTATTTATGCACTTTTTCATTCAGTATCGAAATCGATGTTTTGCAACTCCTGATTTTCCATTCTGTTTTTAAAGGGTTTGCGATTGGATATTTCTTTACAATGATACTAAATACGTCATACACGATCGATATTTAAAATCAAAAGGCCACTGAGTATGTGCGATTTGTATCCAGTTATCGACCTAGCGTTGCGTTGTTTTAAGTCAAAAACATTTAGACCGTAGCCAAAGGTAAACAGTGGGATAATCATTAAGTAACACTTTGGAGAGTGCGATATACGATATCTTTAATCGTGACTATATATTTGTGGTGATGAAAACATTGTTGAACAAAACTTAAATCAACCGAACAAAAGCAAGGGTGATAACTCTGAAGAAAAAGAATACTTTTAATAGATTGATACGTCATTATTCTCTCCCCACTCCCTAAATAGAAACAAAGAAGAACATTAAGAAGGACCAACAAATGAAAATTTCAGTGTGTTCAATATTTCAAAAGAGTAATTTCGATTACCCTCCCTGCCAACTATAAACTGATATGCTTGGAGTCCTTTTCTTTCCTTGGTAATCATAAATAATATTTCTGTAGAGCCAAATTTACTATTTTTTACTTTCCAGCGCTACATATTTATGACATTTTTACTGTGAGAATTCAGGCGAAAGCAATGATGTTCTTTTGATTTCAGCAAAGTATTTGCTCTACTATTGCCCAAGAAACTCCTACCTCAGAACTAGTAGATTCCTAACTACGTTTGTGTTTCTGAGTGTTTATTGCTTCATTCCTTCTTTCAGCTCTTGGATCGGAAGTTGCTGATTACGTTCTCGATCGCAGCATCTACTGAGGAGACCTTTCTTTAGGTAGGCTATGACCCAGGAAGCGGTGCGGTGCTAGAAGGAAGAAATAAGAAAATCAAGAGCAAAATTCAACTTAGCATTGCGGCTGAAAGTCGCAAATGAGGATCACAGATATATCTATATCACGTGATTTCGAACTTTGAGATATTTCCCTTAGTTCTCATCAGTAGGTTTCGCTGTTAGCCAAGACTTAAATATATGCCTACGTATAAATAACTATCGATTTATACAAATGTATATGCATCATTGTGCATATATATTTATATATACTTATATGTGCGAATGTGTGCGTGCGTATGTTATATGGACATATCTCTATGAATTTAACTATATATATATATATATATATATATATATATATATATATATATATATATACCCACACATGCATATATGCGTGCAAACACGCACACACACACACATACACACGTACACACACGTACACGTATATAGCGTCTCATATGAGACCTGGGTGGGCTAATCTACATATTTGTACCAGTTTGACGACTGCTAAGAAATTAATAATACTTTTCAAAACATAAGCACAATGACGCAAATAATTGAACGAAGGTGGATTTCGTACTAAAATACACCAACAATTTTTATAACTGATATCTGTCTTTTGTCTGACAACGAAGCTTATCTCTAAGTGTTCTTTTTACTACCCTCTTGAAATCACAGTCAAATATGATTGGAATTACAGCTTACTGTTTTAAAAAGCAAGTAATCCTTATTATACAATTCCGGATTTGATTATGATTAATCATTTAAAATGATTTAAATTTTATCTTACAGTCATTCTTAATATAAAATTCCGGAATATTTTACGACATGGTCAGAGCGGAAATGCTTTTGATCACAGGTCTTCTCGATGAAAGATGACGTGGGGCCATACAACAACAACAACCCAACAACAACTATAACAACGGCAGCATATTGCCGTCAGCTATTTGGTTTTATCTCAGATATCATGGTGATAAAGTTATGCGAGATCTTACGATACTTGACGAATTGCAAGACCAAAGAAGCCGTAAATCGGATATCCGGGCCGCAGTAACATGAATTTAGGATATGTCCACCAAGTTTAATCACACAGCAAATCTATGTGTATGTTATACATGTATAATTTTATATTGACTAATAATGCATGCATATTCGTATACTTATTATAGACATGCTTTCATCAAGCGATTGCATGTGTTAGCGTACGTGTCTATGTTGGAGCTTTTGTGTGTCTGTATATGTATGCGTTTCTATATTGCACATACAAATGTATAGACGCATAGCAACACGCGCACACTACATGCACAAGTATAAGAAATAGGACAGGTGTATGCATGTATCTATCTATCTATCTATCTATCTATCTATCTATCTCTATTTGTTTATACATATGACTATATTTAAGTATATTTAAGTGTATATATATATATATATATATATATATATTATACAAACACACATACACACACACACATATATATATATATACATATATATATACATAGATAGTTAAATAGATAGTTAAATAGATAGATATTGCTGTGTGTGTGTATATATATATATGTATGTATTATGTGTGTGGATACATGTATGTATGTATTTATGTGTGTATGAACAAATAAGGGAATAAATATTTCACAGTGGTAGTGAGAATTAAGCTGTATGTGTGTGTGTGTGTGTGTGTGTGTGTGTGTGTGTGTCCGTCTGTCTGTGTGTGTTTCTGTACATTGTGTGTACCTGTGCACGCGTGTATACGTACAAAAGTACAGTAATATATTGCACTTTTATAATCGTACTTAAAATACAGAAGCGCACTCTATAAACGTATGTAAAATAAAAATAAGCCGAGGATTATTAATGTATATATGTATGTATATGCGGATGCATATATGCACGTCATATAGGCATTAAACTTTTAGAGAAACCGAAGCTAACGAGAGCGCTCAACAGAAATGAAAAACATCAAGCAGAGATCGTAAAAAGAAAATAAATCTAAAACAAATCCTACAGCATGCAAATAAAATAGGTATTCTCCATAACACAATCCTCTGACGATGGGTTGCTTCTGTGATCAGTAGATGTAGGAATGGTGGCTTCACCAGAGGATATGCGAAGCGTTTGAGAGCTGTGCGAATGTGATGTTGTGCATTATGCAACATGAAAAGCCGATTTCGTGAAAAAAAAAATGAAAAACGCGTAATGATCATCATCACCACCACCATAATCATCATCGTCATGAACTACTACTACTACTACTACTACTACTACTACTACTACTACTACTAAGGCATTGTCTACAGGCGAACGCCACCAACCATTTGTCACCAGTATTGCGTTTCCTGTATTGCTGTAGCTTGGTCACTCTCCTGTACACCAGAGCCTTCAACCAGTTGGTCAATAAATGTCCGGCCAAGGTTGCTTTCCGTGTGTTGCTTACCACATCAGCATTGAACATACTACTTCATAATTACTATGAAGGTGGTGTCCACAGGATCATCGTCATTTAAAAAAAAAATTATTATTATGGTGGAGTTTACTCTCGGAAGATTACGATAAAGAACCTAGTTTCTTGCATGGGACTGCCATTTGATGCTTATGTCCAAATCACCAAATACAAGCTTGTAAATCGAGTAAAAATAAATTTTAGAAGAAAAAAAATAGAACAGAAGACAAATGTAAATAAATCATTGCTGAGTTAAAAATTGAAGAAAGAGGACGCAACAATAATGATCTTGCAAAAAGGAATGATTATGACACGTAACTGGCAAAGATATAAAAATAATTTCAGAGAGGTACTTAAAGAATTATTCTTCCGTGTAAAGAGAATTTAGGGACGGCGCTATATTGAAATGAAAAAAAAAAAAAAAAAAAA
>NC_068997.1:16912042-16913140 GCF_001194135.2 Octopus bimaculoides
TATATATATATATATATATATATATATATATATCAATATATATATATACACATGTGTGTGTATATGTGTGTTTGTGTGTGTATGTATGTATGTATGTATGTATGTCTGTATTTGTGTCTGTGTTTGACAACCGATGTTGTTGTGTTTACGTCCCCATAACTTAGCGGTTCGGCAAAAGTACCCGTTAGAATAAGTACTAGACTTACAAACAATAAGTTCTGGAGGAGGCGGGGAGGGCGATTTGTTCGACCAAAGGCGGTGTCCCAGCATGGCCGCAGTCACAGGACTGAAACAAGTTAAAGAGTGAAAGATATATATGCGTGTGTGATACATACATACATCACAGACATACATAAAGAGAATGAAAAAGAGAAATATACAATTTTATATTAATGAGTGCGTGCATACTTGTCTGTTTGTTTGTGTGTACGTATAAATGTGTGCGTGCGCGGGCGTACGTGTGTGCGTATGCGTGTGTTCTGCGCTGAAAAGCATGTTGCTTAATGGGCGGTTTATAGTCCATGGGTTGAATCAATTTTGAACACACCATTGGAGTGTAATATGAGTACATTCAACGAATGTGACCCGCTTCAAACCGTCGAATAGTTTATCGCCTTCGGGAGACATCAAAATCGGTTCTGTGAGAACAATTGGAGGAAAAGTGTGAGGTAGGGAGTGGGGCTGGTAACCCAGCGTTACTCACCTCTAACTACTGAACATATTTATCGTGTACATAAATCTAATCAACAATTTCAGGTAGAATGATTGCTTGCTGAATGGACGAGTGAGTTAACGAAAAAAATATAAGCAATAAAGTGAGAACAAAACAAAAAAAAAAGCCATATGCCTGTGAATGTACCTCTGTATGTATGTATGTATGTATGTGTGTATATATGTATGTATTATATATGTAAATATGTAGGAATATAAATATAGGTATATAAATTTGTATAGGAATGAGCAAAATATCATCTATATGCTTATGTATGTGTGTACGTGTGTCTGCGCGTCTATGTGCATATTTATATATAAGCATATATACACAAACACATATGTATATATATATATATATATATATATATATATATATATATATAT
>NC_068997.1:16913597-16914589 GCF_001194135.2 Octopus bimaculoides
ACACGCACACACACACACACACATACACACACACACACACACACACACACACACACACACACACACACTCAGAGACTATCAAGAGCATTGATGTTTAAGATATCGCTGTTTATGTATAGGAATGCATACAGACATAAATCATTTATATCTATGTGTTTTTCTTGTATTTGCTTACCTATTTAGCACTTTGACAATTGCGTTATTGTTTGTACGCATATATATTTATGAGTGTGTGTGTGTGTGTGAGTGTATAGATATTTTCATAGATGCTTCATAATAGTAGACATAGAAATACACGTTAGTTGATTTATAAAGCTTAAGTACAAACTTCGAGATGAACGAAATATGCATGAGTGAATGAATGAGGCTAGCGACAATAGGAAGATTTGATATCCTTTAATCAAGTTGTTTTCTGGGGTCAGGTCATTATGAGGGTAACGAAGGTGTAGGCGCTAATTGAACTGGTGTAGACCGTAAAATTCTTGGTATTTGAAGAGGGCCATGGAGCTGAAAGAAGGGCGGGAAAAAATAAATGAATAAATAGATAGATAAATAAATAAATAAATAAGTTTGCTTCCCAACCACGGCTCCCAACTGGTTCACGGTTCAGTCCCACTGCTCGTAAGAAATGCTATGTAATGTTATGTTTTGTATTAAAAAAAATAATTAACCGATGTTGGTTAATTTGTCTGATGAAAAGTTTTCTCCATTTTCTCAATTTTCTGTTTATATACATATATATAAGACATATTCCATATATTCAATAAGACATTCAATACTTTATTTCATTGTACCATCCATTTTTATTTTATATTATATATTGTATATTCCATATTCTATATCCCACATTGGTTTTGCAGGAATATAAATAAAACATAAAAAACAGACAGAGTTGGAACTCTTTTAAACAAAATAATATATTCCTCTATACACAATCATACAAACAACCCCTTTTTTTGTATTTATTTTTATCACACACACACACACACACA
>NC_068997.1:16915122-16915668 GCF_001194135.2 Octopus bimaculoides
ATATATATATATATATATATATACACTCACACATACGCATACTATAAACCAAAACTTGAGGACCTTGCATAACCAAATGAGAAAAGAATGACAATGACCAAGATTGACATCGTCCGACCAATGTTTCTACTTTAAGTACTCATGCACCCAGAGCTAATTGCATGCTTAACAATTGCATAACTCTTATACTCTTGCTACTCATTCATTCACATATATCTACCTACGTAATTATGAATATATATAACGATAATAATGTATATGATTTGAGATGTTTGACTTGCTTTATCGTTTGCTGTCCTCTTTAACAATTATATATCTGCTATATCGGCAATTTGCAATGGCTCCATAACTATCGTCTCGGCTAGAACCTACGAAGCCTAGTAATCCGTTACAGCACTTACCTAGCGTTCCTAGTCGTTTAGATCACCTGTGAACTAAACCCCCATATCTTGTATATGTGTGCGCGTGTGTTTGTGTGTGTATATCTATGTATACATATATGTATGTATGTAAATATATATGTGTACATATATATATATATATATA
>NC_068997.1:16916545-16921309 GCF_001194135.2 Octopus bimaculoides
AGAAATTAGGTTTCTCAAAATCAAGAAGGAGAAAGTTGATTCGAAGACTCCAGATCCAGTCCATCACTGGAACTGTAAAAATCTGTAAAGCTTTTCAGAAATGTATCATTTAAGTATATATGAGCATGTCTAGATATGCAAGTATATGCATGATAAGACATCATAAAACAAAACATACGAATATGCACGTATACATGCATACATCCATACAATGATGTTAAAGTTCGAATGAAGGAGTTTAGATCTAGGTTAGAAACCGGCTCTCTCTCTCTCTATTGGCAAGAAATCTTCAAATAAAACTGAACAATGACATATATACATAGATAAGGAGATAGATAGACAGATACATACATACATACATACATATATTCATACATACATACTTATATGCACAGATAGATACATGCATAATTCATCCATTCATCCATCCATCCATACATACATATATCTACAAGGAGAGACAGACTGACAAACCAATTGACAGAAAGCAGGTAAATTGGGATATATAATTGAGATTAACCTGATGCATATAATGATTTCGCTCAGTTGAAACGATTCTCATTTGCAGGTGATATAGCTCAATTACAAATGTTTTATAGAAAAGCAAGCGACTTGCACTAGGCGTTGTCAATTACGAAATAAATGACAACAAAATGGGACGACTTCACTTTTAATAGTTTAATTTTTTTTGTCCATAAGTATGCATGTACCCACATCTGAGTACACGCGTACTTATGAGGTAAATACTGTACTTGTTTCAGTTCATTTGTATGTACACAGACACACACATATAGATCTGTACTTATGTGGTTGTCTGTCTCTCTCTCTCTCTCTATGTGTGTATGCATGTATGTATGTATGTATGTATTTATGTATGTATGTATGTATGTATGTATGTATATATGGATGGATGCATGCATGCATAGATGTGTGCATACGTATATACCTATATGCAGGTTGCAAAAGGTATTTCAAGGCATATTTGGCAATTTCATATATAACTCTAACTTAGCAAAAATACTTCCAATATGAAATACGTTTCAAAAGCTTCTATAAGCTTCAGAAGCGTTTGTGAATTCGCCTTCAGTTGCGGTGACTGCTTTAATCCAGAACCAAAATCTTTTACGTGTCTGCACTAAATGATCTTCTATATTTCGGACATCGCCTGCACGGTCCGCAGCTTTCATTGAAAATATGTTATTGTGGGGATGAGGATTAGTCTCCCTTTTAACAAAACTCAGCGTGAGTGTGTATGTGTGTGTACCTGTGCATGTAGATGAATGAAAAAAAGGACCATATTTACCTCGTAAGTACGTGTGCACTCACATTTGGGTACGTGCATACTTATGGCAGAAATAACTGTACGCGACTGAAAGTGATGTCATTCCTGTTCTGTTGTCATTCATTTTCTAATTGATTATGGCTTCTCCGTATCTTTTGCTTTGGTGTAAAACATTTGTATATTGAACTATATCAACTCCTAATGAGAATCGTTTCGGCTGAGCGAAATCATTATGTATATATCAGGTTAATGCCTCGATTATAAATCCCAATTTATCTGCTGTCTGTTTGTTTGTCTGTTTGTCTGTCCGTCTTCTTGTCAGACACACACACACACACACACACACACACACACTCTCTCTCTCTCTCTCCCTCTCACTCTCTCTCTCTCCCTCTCTCTCTCTCTCTCTCCCTCTTTCTCTCGGTATATATATATATATATATATGCAGGCGCAGGAGTCACTGTGCGGTAAGGAGCTGGCTTCTCAACTAAATGGTTCCGGGTTCAGTCCCACTGAGTGGTATCTTGGGTATGTATCTCCTATATAGCCTCAGGTCTACCAAAGCCTTGTGAGTGGATTTGGCAAACGGAAACTGAAAGAAGCCCGCTGTGTGTGTGTATATGTGTGTATGTATGCATTATGTACGTATTTATGTCTACATGTATTTGTGTTTCTGTGTTTGTCCCTCCATCATCGCTTGACAGCCGATGTTGGTGTGTTAGGCATCCACGCAACTTAGCGGTTTGGCAACAGAGTCCGATGGAATAAGGACTAGGCTTACAAGGAATAAGTCCTGGGGTCGATTCCTGTTCGACTAAAGGCGGTGCTCCAGCGTACATATGAATACGTACATACATACATGCATACATACAAATACATCCATACATACAAATACATTACATACATGCAAATATATATTCTTACACACACATCCATACATACAACATATGTACATACGTACATACCTACATACATTATCTGCAGTTAGTCTGACTTTCGTTTTATTTGATAACCTTTTTCTATACTGGTTGGTTCTTCGCTTTGGTTTGCCATTTATTACGCTCGGTTCCTTTCCACTTCTTATTCCTTTTTACAGTATCTTTGAATCTCAGTCTAGGTCTTCCTTGGTTACTTTTCTCTTTCCATAGTTGGGAGTAAAGGGCTTTATTTGGGGCGTCTGTTCTTGTCTATCCTGTGTACGAGGCCCAACCTGCGCAAATTTCTATCAATAAGGTTTTCCATTCACCCATTCATCCATCCATCAATATATGCATGCATACATACATACATAGATGTGCGCTCGCGCGTTTGTGTGTGCCTGCTCGTTTCCAAATAAATGAATCACTTAAAGCACAGTATGCACCTCACAAGTAAGTGTGCACTCACATTTCGGTACGTGCCTACTTACGGCAGAAATAAGTGTAAGTTATTAAAAGTAAAGTCGTTCACGTTTTGTTGTCATTCATTCTTTAATCGATTACACCTGGGCCAGATCTCTTGCTTTTCTATAAAGCATTTGTATACTAAGTTATATCAACCGCTGATGAGAATCGTTTCAACCAAGCGAAATTGCTATGTAATGCATATCATGTTAATACCTCTCACTTAGATTGACTCCCAAGCGAGCTGTGTTCGCAATAATTTTCACACAGCCTTTTCTCTGCAATAGGACAGCGAAAGCTAGCAACGAAAATGAAGTTGCATTAATTACATCTCCTCAAACAAAATTCGTTGAACATTAATTGAAAAAATGATTTAAAAATAACGAAAATGCTATAGGTAACGCCATTAATGTGAACAATTCTAATGACAAGTTTGGCGACACACACACACACACATATACACATAAAAATACATACACGTAAACAGGCTACTTTCTGTTTTCGTCTACCAGATTCACTCACAAGGCTCTGGTCGGCCCGAGTCTATAGTAGAAGACACTCGCCCAAGCCGTTACGCAGCGGAATTGAACCTGGAACCATGTGGTTTACTTCCTACTTGCAAACTACTTACCACAACAAGCACGCCTGCACCAATAGATACATCTAAAAAAAAAAATCTAAAATCAAAATTTTGGGGATGAACTTTTAATATGTCAGTCTCCAATTTTCTACTTTGTTGTGTGAACCTCCAAAAATGTTATATGGACCCCGGTTGACAACCAATGAGCTAGGTGAAAGAACGACTGATCGGCAGCACAATGTAACGAAAGCAAACCCGCTTTTGCTTGATGCTATGTCATAAAGTGGGCGAAAGAAAGAGAGCTACTACTTTTTATATATATTATATATAGTTTTCCCAAATTTAAAATGTGCTCATTGTGTACCCAAAAGATCAGATGGATATTGTCTTTATTACTATTTACATTCCATATCTTCTTTCATTATATTTATCTCCATGTATTTCACCTTTCTACTGTCCCCTGATGTCTTGGACCTTTTGTGACTCACAAAAGAAATTGTTGTTTATTGTGTTTTCTTCCTTCCCCAACCCTTCCCTATTTTTACCTCTCTCTCTACCTCTCTACATTCAATGACATAAATTCATTTACATATATATATATGTGTGCGTGTATTTGTGTGTGTGTGTGTGTGTGTGTGTGTAAGTGTAGAGAAGCCCATACACACTCATAATGCTCACACAGAATTTGAAAGCATATGGAAGGAGCTTTCTATAGAGTTAGCTCTGAGCATCTGATTACGTGTATGCGTGACTAATTATGGGTGCGAGTGAGAGACAATGATTATCATTCTTGTGCGGCAAATATATCTGAATGAAGGAGGTTTTATCTACACAGATATACATATCCACATATATATATGCATATGTGTGTGTGTGTCTGTCTGTATCTCTGTGAATGCATCTATATATATGCAAATCTGATATATATATATATATATATATATATATATATATATATATATATTTATATGTATGTATATATATGCGTGTGTCTGTGTATGTGTACATATATGTATGTCTATCTATCTATTTATATATGTGTGTGTGTGTATATGTGTATGTGTCTGTGTGTGTCTGTGTGTGTCTGTGTGCTTGTATACGTCTACAAACGTGCGTACACATGCATGCACACACGCATACACACCTACTCACACTCACACACACATATACATACGCACATACATATACAACAAATAAAATGTCGTCAAATCATGGTTTTTAGCGCATTTGAATTATGCTCAAACTCTTGCGTTGTCTTGGAGGATTTTCTTTTGTGCCATCCGTGCCGGAGTGAATATTAGTCTGGCTAATCCCAGTCATGATGTGTGCCATCTGGAAGAAAATGGATTCACGCTCTTCCATAATGGCTTCTTTCTTTTTACTGCTTTTTAAATTCTTTATACATTACATACATACATACATACATACATACATACATGCACATATACAAACACATAAGCATATAAAAGAGTTTCTTTTCCTGTCGGTATGTATGTATATATATGCATATATATGCATA
>NC_068997.1:16921923-16923972 GCF_001194135.2 Octopus bimaculoides
ATATATATATATATATAAGTGTGTGAGTGTAGGTGTAGGTGTGGGTGGGTCTCTTGCTGGTTAGATTAATTTATGCTATTCCATCCCCACCAATATTCCCCCCTCTCCCTTTCCCGTAATTTTGCATATTCTCTAAAGCCTGATTATGAAACATAAAGAAGTGCGAGAAGAAAACATAATGAAGAATATAGAAAACATGGATGACGGGGTGGCGGAGGATGCAGAATGAAATGTTAAAGATGGTGCTGTGTACGCATTCATACACACACGTACAAATACGCGCACAGACACTTGTGTCTTTTATATACCAAAGAAAACGAAGTGACAGAAAGCAGACATAAACATAGAAAGTGTATGAGAGAGAGAAAAGAAACAAAAAAAACAAACAAACAAAGCAGAAGAGGAAAAAGTGAATGAGAGCGTGTAATGACCGGAAGGAGAGAAGAAGGTGATATTTGGGAAGCTTAAAGAACGTTAGGGGGAAATGCAATAAGTGTTTGAAGATAGAGAGAGGGGTAAGGAGATAGGGAGAAATAGGATAGGGAGAGGTAGGACAATGGGAAGAAGGAGGAGGAGATGGATGCAAAGGAGGAGGTAGGAGATAGGTAAATAGATTGATAGATAGATAGGTAGAGATAGTTTGAAAGAGAGATGGAGATAGAGATAAATAGATGTAGAGAAAGAGGAATGAAGAGGAAGGTGGGGGTGAATGCAATGAACTAATGAGGATAGTGGGAGAAGATTTTTGAGAGGTTTAAAGAAAGGGGAATTTGAACGAGGAGAATGAAGGCGAACGAGAGAGTGGGAAAGGTAGGAGCTAGAGATAGAAGGAAAGAATTGTAACACTGAAAGTGAAAGTAAAAGAAAGTGTGGCTGTGTGGTAAGAAGCTTGCCTGTCAACCACACGGTTCTGGTTTCAGTTCAAGGCCGAGGCAACTTTGGTAAGTCTCTTCTATCGTAGCCTCGAACCAATCAAAATTTTGTGAGTGGAGGTGGTAGACGTAACCTGAAAGAAACCCGGTGTTGGTGTGTATACGTCCCTGTAAAGTAGCGGTTCGGGCAAATAACCGACAAAATGAGTACCAGGCCTAGAAAAATATGTTCTGGAATCGATTCATTCGACAAAAATTCTTCAATGTGAAGCCCGGGCATAGCTGCGGTCAAATAACCGAGACAAATAGAAAATAAAAGATTAAAGATATAAAAAGGAGCAGAAAGAGAATGAAAATCAAGAATGAAAACGAGGAATATCATTGAATGAATTCAAGGGATACGAGGATTGTGGGAAAGAATGAATGAAATAGTGTCAATAATTGATATAAACAGACTCAAATGAATAAGTAAAGAAACAGAAGAGAAAGAAGAAATTTAAAAGTTCCAATAAAGAAATCGGTAGTAGGAAGGAAAGAACGAAATATGAAATTTAGCAATGTTAGAAAGAGGAAGGAAAATAGAATGAAAAATGCTAAAGAAGAAATATGTAGCAGAAAAGAAAATGTGAATTGATAATCTCAGAGATGTATAAAGTGAGTGAAGTTTCGAGATAGAGGAATAAAGAAGAAAATAAGACGAGGAAAGAGAGTGAAGGAGCCAGATATAGAAAGACAAAGAGAGCATAACACTGAAAGGTGCCCACATATACTAAGACACACAAATACACACACACACACACACACACACACACACACACACACACACACACACACACACACACACACACATACACACACACACATACATATAATTTAACATACATATATATTCTTTTATTTGTTTCAGTCATTTGACCGCGGTCATGCTGGAGCACAGCCTTTAGTCGAGCAAATCGACCCCAGGACTTATTCTTTGTAAGCCTAGTACTTATTCTATCGGTCTGCTTTGCCGAACCGCTAATTTACGGGGACATAAGCACACCAGCATTGGTTGTCAAGCAATGCTAGGGGGGACAAACACAGACACACAAACACACACAGACAGACACATATATATACATATATATATATATATCTATATATATATACACACACATCCATATATATATGTATATAT
>NC_068997.1:16925202-16926634 GCF_001194135.2 Octopus bimaculoides
TATATATATATATATATATATATATATATATGTGTGTATTTATATATATATGTATATATATATCATATAGGTTTATATATATGTCTATATATATTATTGTATTCATGTACATATATTTATGCTTGTGTATATATACATATATATATATATATCTATATATATATACACACACATCCATATATATATGTATATATGTGTGTGTATGCATGTATATATGTATGTATATGTGTCTCCGTTTTCCTTTTCGTTCATTCTCCATTTTCCCCCTCTCAATCCTTTCTGCTGAAGAACGTAGGCTCGAAACGTCAAATACTTTTTTATTCTTGTTCCGTCCTAAATGAAAGAGAGAGAAAGACAATGAAGGAGAGAGAAAAGACCGAGAGAGAAGCGTCCATGATACGTGGTAGGGAGTACGTAATATTTATTACGTGGTTAAAAAGTTAGTTAAAGTTAGTGATTAGAGCAGAGTTAGGAATATAATTTCAGCGGAGTGGTGATGTTCTGATGATGAGATTAAAGAAAGACAGGCTGAGAGGGGGAGGGAGAAAGAGAAAGCGATGAAGGTGTGGTGGTGGAGGTAGCGATGGTGAGTGCATAGTGAAAAGTAATTTTCTAAATAATTGAGCTAAGTGTTTGATATCACCTAAAAATTGAAATGTGTACTGGATCTGATCCATCGCCTTGGCTAATAAGTTACCAATGATGTGGTTTTCAGAGTATGTCATTTTGCATTAAATTTTTACCCCGTGAAAATGTCACCCCTCTATTTTACATATAAAATAATTTATTTTTCATAAAAGTTTTGTTTTCTAGATATGACATTGTGAACATGTAAATTTTAAAATGTAATTTTTTCTGTTGGAAAAATATGAGGGAAAATATATTTCATGAGTGCTGTTTACTAAGTCTACAAAATTATGCTTAAATTATATAAAGTATATATATATAAAGAGCATTAAGTAATCATCGTATTCCAATTTCCTTCACTTTTCAATGAATAGCAGATGAGGCCAGTAATTTCGTGGGGAAGGCCAAGTCGATTAGATCGACCCTAGTTGCCAACTAGCAGGTATTTTATCGTGCCACGAAAGGATGTAAGGCAAATGTAGTAGTCCAGGTGGAACTTGAACTCTGAATGTAAAGAGAGACAAAATACTGCTGGACATTTTGCCCCGCGTGGTAAGGGTTTATTCCAGCGCGCCACCTTCGCGTATTCATTCACATTGTCAGGAATATTTATAAAAAAAGAAACAGCCATATATACAGGCATAAGAAGAAACGGTTGATACGAATTCGTATCGTGTTATATTGCTACTATTGTTAATTAAATTTTCAAGCTTGCATGATGATGTCATGTAGATAAGCGCGAGCACACATACAGACACACACACACACAGCACACGCACAAACGCAAATATAGACAAACATGTAT
>NC_068997.1:16926667-16928279 GCF_001194135.2 Octopus bimaculoides
ATACATATATATACATACATACATACATACATACATATATATATATATTTATACACACACACACACACACACACACACACACACACACACACACACACACACACACATATAAATTTATGTATGTAATTATGAGTAGTGAGAGAAACAGAGATGAATTAGGAACAGAAAGAAAAGCAAAGTTGAGTAAAAGTGCAGATATTATAGGTGGACACATTGTACAATTCTGTGATTAGATTTAGAAGTCAGTCGTCATAATATTTATGGAGCAATTTATTTCCAGTGGTTAATTAAAAGGATAATGGAGAAGTAAAAAGAAAACGAAAATGGGTGGCAAGAAATCGTAAAATGCAAATAGAGAAATCAATGTTTTAATGGTAAATGGAAGAATTGCTAGAAATAGGAATCGTTAGAAATACAAGAGGAAAACTATTATATAAATATACTTCATTTGCATTTATCTGTGAAATTTTAATAGATGCCATAATACATACATATGGCGCACACACACATTGATATATATATGCGTAGGATATAAGCATATATATATATATATATATATATATGCTTATATCCTACACATATGTATATGAATGTGTGTGTGCGCCATATGTATGTATTATGGCATCCATTAAATATATATATATATATATATATATATACACAGATACATACATAGATATACATATGCATGTATATGTTTGTGCGTGTGTGTCTATGGGAGGAAGGAGAGAGAGAGTGAGAGAAAGAGAGAGTGTAGTAGGGAAGGAAAGAGCGAACTATTCGCGTATTATTTGACTCAGCATATTATACTCAACGGGTCCTGCAAGTTATAATAAAGCTGTACTCAAGTGTACTCAAGTGTACTCAAGTGTACTCAACGTAGTGAGAGTTAAATGTCACTCAATGAATACAAGAGATTACGCGAGTTACATCAAGTATTATGATCTGTTAGTGCCATAATGACTTGTCTGTTGATTCTGAACGCCTGTGGTACATGATACGAGTCCATCCGATTGCTGCACAAACCGAGCCGGAAAATTGAAGCTTACGCATAATTTCTTTATTCATCATCATCATATATACAGAAATTCATGCCAAAACTAACCTCGCCTGTGCTAGTGCCACGTAAAAAGCACTGAGCACACTCTGCAGAGTGGTTGGTGTTAGGAAGGGCATCCAGCCGTAAAAACCCTGCCAAAACAGACACAGTAGTCTGGGGTAGTCTTCTACCTAGCCGGCTCCTGTCAACCGTCCTAGCCATGCGTGGAAGACGAACGTTGAACGATGGTGAGGAGAGAGAGACAGAGAAAGAGAGATCCTCGTTAGATTCCTATCTTTCCAGCTTTGTTTATACTTGTTTATTTATACTCGCTTGTTAATCATTTGAAAAGCCTGTCTTTGCTTTGTCCTTATCTACATACATAGGCGTAGGAGTGGCTGTGTGGTAGGTAGCTTTCTTACCAACCACATGGTTCCGGGTTCAGTCCCACTGCGTCACACCTTGGGCAAGTGTCTTCTACTATAGCCTCGGGCCGACCAAAGCCTTGTGAGTGGATTTGGCAGACGGAAACTGAGAGAAGCCCGTCGTATATATGTATATATATATATATAT
>NC_068997.1:16933040-16937729 GCF_001194135.2 Octopus bimaculoides
AAAAAAAAAAAATATGATATTTGAAGACATTTCTCTTCAGTCTTGAAAGATTGTTTAAAAAGAAAAAAAACATTGCGTTCTGAATTCATTTGATCTTCACCGGAATCGATTTCAGCATAAAATCTTTTGAAAGCAAGAAACAGTGCGGTTCCCTACAGGCAAACAAATTTTGAGAGATTGCGAGTGGACATTTTTGTTGTTGTTTTTTTTTTACTTATCTCCCTTTGCCGTCATTCTTTCTCTGCGTCATACCGAGAGACAGACTTCGGTCTTTCAGTCGTTCTGTAAGTTTATGTTTGAACTGGAAAAATACAGAAAATATTAAACAAGAGGGAAATTAAAGACCGGAAATATTTGATCGAATCGACAATTTGAGTTTTCTCTTATGACTTCGAAATAGTATCCATGCACTTCACATATATTTATTTATTTAGTTAGTTATTTAGTTAGTTATATTGTTAGTTGGTTAGTTTATTTAGTGAAAATGATCACCTTATCTTACTTTCTTTTCTTATTCTGACATGGTATAACTGCAACAGTAACAACAACAACGGCAAAATCAAATATGCCATATGTTTCTGAAATAAGCTTTATTTTAGAACCATATGACTATAAGTAAACGCCTTTGAGATCTGTTTTTCTTATAATAAATATATTAAAATTCGGAGTTTTTCTTTTCGACATTTCGACATTCAGCTTTCTGGGTTTTCGGTTTTCTGATTTCTCGGTTATTTGAAATTCAGGCTTCTTAGACTCGTCCCAGGTGCTGCGCTTGTTTACAGTGTGTTTACGTCTCCATAAATAGCGGTTCCGCAAAAGAGACCGATAAAATAAGTCCCAGACTTAGCAAAGAAGTAAGTACTGGGGTCAATTCATTTGACATAAAATTCATCAAGGCGATGTTCCAGCATGGCCGCAGTCTAATGACTGAAACAAGTAAAACAAAAAGAAGAAAAAAAAAGGATTAAAAAGAGAAAAAAAGCGCTTTGAATTATCAGAAACTGTAATATTCCCCATTCAATGCTTTTAACCATTTTGTTCCAGCTCGTTCTGTCTAAATACACTTGAATATCTCCAGAATTAGAAAACATTTCAACATATAACTCTTAAAGACGGAGAAAAGGATGCAATTCTCTTCATGCAAGCAAGAACGAGTGAGTTGAGAACAGTTCCTGGCTTTGGCTAAAAGAAAATACGTATGAGGACATGTTAAGAAACTAGATTATGAAACACTCGTACAGCTGTTGAAATCCAATCATGCATTACATAATGGCAAAGGCGTTTGTGTCTAGATAAAATCTTTAATAAATCGACTTTATACACTATATTTAGTTAATATTTCAGAAGTAGGTTAACCTCAATTAAGAAATCAATAAATATGACAGTACAAGTGCTTCTTAAAATATAAAATAAAATCGTTGTCAACAAGTTTTTAGATGCGCGTCTATCACTCATATTAAAAAGAGCACGTGAAATTTCGTTTGTAATTGTGTATCTTAAAGATATAATAAAGTCAAGCTTTTTTGACAGAAAAAAGAACGTTGAAAGATTAAATGAAAAACACTGTTCCTGTCACGTGCCTCTCGATTCTGTTTGCAAAACCCATTGTGGCCCACTTTGGACTTCTTTAGAGAACTGTCCTTACTCTTCTCATTATACAGTTCTTAATGTGGGCAGAGGGAGTGAACAGAAAGATCAACTACGTACATTTGGCAATGACACTCGATAAGTGTAATACCACTATTCTACTGGTATAGTTTCTTTTGTCTGTATGAATTCTCTTTGAAAAATTTGGCTATATACTGAGCCAAATGTTATACATCAATCCAGTCAAAATTGGTTATGTACCTAGTTAAAAATTGGTTATATTCTCAGTCACATTTGATTGTATTGTAGCTAATAATTGGTCGCATGCTAATCAAAAAGCAGATGTCAGTCGAAGCAAAGTGCATGCCTAGTAAGAAACACGCAAAAATAAAACAACACTACTACTTAAAACTTGAAATACATCACAATTAAATTGCAAAATCAATATTAAGGTTAAATACACTGAAGCACTCCCCAATACTGCGTCTCTGATTAAATCATATCGTTTCAATGGAAGGATCGTCTTTAGATCGCACGTAAGCGTTTATTTTTACCGCATCTTTTGGCTGTATACCTCATATGAACAGGTATAAACAACATGTCCAATCAGGACCATTTCCATCACGGGCTAATAGAAACCTGCTATTAGTAACCACGTAATTTCAATATTACTTATTCAAAGGGCGGTGAGCTAGCAGAAACGTTAGCACGCCGGGCAAAATGCTTAGCGGCATTTCGTTCGTCTTTACGTTTTGAGTTCAAATTCCGCCGAAGTCGGCTTAACTTTTCATCCATTCGATAAAATAAGTTCCTTTTGTGCACTGAGATCGATGTAACAAACTTTCTCCTTTACCCGAAATTTCTGGCCTTGAGCCAATATTATTTACCGAAGGTAGAGGAGTAGTTGATTCAATCGTACATCCTCCGTCTCCTCTATTACTCGACTTCGCATGCGCCGGGTCGAAGGTAAAAAAACCAAGCCTATCAAAAGTGGATGAGCTTTGTGGAAGTCAATGGCGTTCATATATTGTGAAGATGGTGGCCATTACCAAAATGATCTAGCTTAATAGAACGCTTGAGTTGCAATTAAAGCGATATTTAATTTTCTGTACCGCGCCGTTTGGAGTCCATAGATTCCCCACCAAGATTCGAGTAACAACGGCAGAAATGTAACGGGAAAGATTTATACACAATCCGAAACAACGATAGCAAATACTCCCTTGATAGTTCTTGGTGAATTATCTGGTTACATCGTTTTTTGGTAGACTCCCATCATCAATCAACTTGGCTTTCATTTTAGTCGGATGCATACATTACCAGCAGCTGTTGTTGTTGCGTTTGAGTCAAGGTCAAGCATGATCGATCAGGCCTTCGATGAAAAATATTCCAGTCATGATTATCCAATCAATTTTTAGGCAGAGTGTATCTGGAACTACATTTGTCTAATGTGTTATTCATTAAATTTTTTATATAGAAGAGAAACTGTGGTCAGTTGGGGACTTGATGATTACTCCTAGCAGATCAAGTAATCAGTTAAAGACGAATGAACATACAGTAAGGTACTGAGGTAGATTATATTTACTTTTTCCCTTCGAAATATATTAATGGTGTCGTGTCAAAGTTATTCATTCTTAAAAGTTCGAAAGAGAAGTCGTTGAGTTGGAGTATTGCTAAAGTGAGGAAGTGGTTATCTTATAATCATTAGTTACACGTTTGAATCTCATCAACAATGTATTATTTTTATCTTTTTTATTTTTCAGAGAAATTGAGGAGAGTGTAAAAGGAATACTATTCAAATACAGGTATCGATATAAGCTATAAACAACTACACATCACATTTTCGTTTTTTTTGGTCGGTCCAAAATTGGTAGACTTGTGCTTATAATAGAATCCATTCTAAAGAGAAGCTGTATGTGACCCCTTAATCTGCTAGAAATATAAACCTTTTTTTCTTCTTTTTTTTTTTTGGCAAATTCTACCTCATCTTGACAAATAAATGAAACCTTCGTATAATATAGTCCTAAATATACAAAACGACATGGCGGTCACGAAGGGAACGCGATGTTTCATTAGTTTAGTCAACTCATTCAAACCCGTTCTGGGACTTAACAACAACAATAATAACAACAGCAATAACAAAAAACACAAAAAAGAACTATTATATTTTTGAAGAAACCAGAAGAAATGGGAAGCAGCATCAGTCATTATTTTCCCAAAGGCACTAAATGTCGTTTATGATATATAATATTCTATAAAGTAAAACCTGAAAACTGTGTTATCCCTTGTTTTTGCTACACACGCCCCAGATGTAAAATAATTTGATACAAAAGTTTTAGCTATTTTGAAAGAGGAGGGGGTTGATGAAAAAATTTAAAGCAAACAAACTTGAACATTAGCGAGTATTTCGACCACACACATATATATAACATTTACAATGATCGGTTATATACGAAATATTCATTAAATATTCTAAATTCGAATAACATACATCTAATTTAACCTCTGTATGTGTTTGTATGTGTGTAATATGCTGAGTGACAAGGGTATCTGCTTCATATTTCTGTGTGTTTGTATGTGTGTGCGTGTAACATATACATACATACATACATACATACATACATACATACATACATACATGCGTCTATACATATACACACGGACAGATACATAAATTTATATATGTAAGTTTGTATGTATGAATGTATGTATATATGTATGTATGTATGTGTGTGAATATATGTAACTGTGTGTGTGTGTGTGTGTATGTGTGTGTGTGTGTAATATATTGCGATGTAAAATGAGACAGCATGTTTAACTCATAAAATCGAGGTAAAAAAATGCGTTGAATCTTCATTGCAATAATATCTGTCATTAGTTAACCATAGACACACGCACACATACGCGCGCACACACACACATACACAGAAACACCCATATGCACGCGCGCTCACACACACGTACACACACATACATACTCCCTCACAGAAATATATATAAATATGAGTTTATGAGAGAATATCAGTATGCATGTATACATACATACATATATACATATATACATATATACATATACATATATATATATATATATATATATATATA
>NC_068997.1:16938881-16939806 GCF_001194135.2 Octopus bimaculoides
CAGGAAGTAAAAGAAAGTTGTGGTGAAAGAGTACAGCAGGGTTCGCCACCATCCCCTGCCGGAGCCTCGTGGAGCTTTAGGTGTTTTCGCTCAATAAACACTCACAACGCCCGGTCTGAGAATCGAAACCGCGACCCTATGCACGCGAGTCCGCTGCCCTAACCACTGGGCCATTGCGCCTCGATAGCACGCCCTCGTACATATGTATATATGTATGCATATATATATATATGCGTGTGTGTGTGTGCGTGTGTGTGTGTGCGTGTGTGTGTGTGTGTATAACAGTACCCTATTATTTCGTTACTACGACTTGTTAAAAACATAGACATCCCAACGACAATTCATTCTCAGTTTAGAATTTCAGGCTTGGAGCGTTAAGCAAAATAATCCAACTAAATAGCTTTACGCTTAGCGCATGGCTTATTCTTCCGAATAGACAACTGTGCACCCCGGTGTTGATTTTCTGTTGCACACATTCCTCGATTGGTAAAGAGATCAACGTCACAACAATATTTATTTCATCACCACTTTTTTTAAAGAAGTTTAGAGGCCAATCGACGCCTGACGCGATTTTATTCCAATTAGACTGTTCGTGTCAGTGTCTTGGGAAGTGACGAATCTTGTGTGAGCATGTGCGTGTGTATACATTTATATATGTGCGTGTGTATGTGTGTATATATACTCTCTTTTACTCTTTTATTTGTTTCAGTCATTTGACTGAGGCCATGCTGGAGCACCGCCTTTAGTCGAGCAAATCGACACCTGGACTTATTCGTTGGAAGCCGAGTACTTATTCTATCGGTCTCTTTTGCCGAACCGCTAAGTGACGGGGACATAAACACACTAGCATCGGTTGTCAAGCAATGCTACGGGGACAAACACAGACACACAAACACACACACATATACATATATATATATATATA
>NC_068997.1:16939953-16945934 GCF_001194135.2 Octopus bimaculoides
ACATATATACGACAGGCTTCTTTCAGTTTCCGTCTACCAAATCCACTCACAAGGCTTTATATAAATATATATCTCTTTGTCTGTCCTTGTTTCTCCCCTCTATGTTTAGCCCCTTGTGGGCAATAAAGAAATAAGAATCGTTAGCACGCCGGGCAAAAGCGCCTGGTGACATGGAAGACTTTGCATTCCATCCTTCGAAGTCGATAAAATAAGTAGCAGCTGAACACTGAGATCAATGCAATCGACTTACACCCGCCCCAAGAAATTGCTGGCCTTGTGCCAAAATTTGAAATCATATAATTACACGCTATCGTAAGGTGGTGAGCTGGCAGAATCGTTAGCACGCAATGTTTAGCGATATTTCGACCGTCGCTACGTTCTGAGTTCAAATTCCGCCGAGGTCGACTTTGCCTTTCATCCTTTCCGGGTCGATAAAATAAGTAGCAGTTGAACACTGGGGTCGATGTAATCGACTCATCCCCACCTCACCCAAGCTGCCCTTGTGGCAAAAAAAAAATTTGAAATAATTATTACACATTATCACATGTTTTCTAGCATCGCTTCCTCCCACTTCACACTTCCCGTTCTACACTTGCCATTTCCTTTCAGCACACACACTCCTGTTATATACTCTTAATGCCCTCTCTTCCTCTCAGATTTTACTTCCTTCTCATTCCACGTTTTAACACTTTCCTCAACATTTCGCAACGTCATGATACACTGCCTTACGACTCAATGAGGGAAACACTACCCTGTCTCCAGGCTGTGACAAATACACTGGCTCGGGAACGAAATACGCATAGCGGGTGCAAACCAGGTCCATTTTCATTTTCATTTTATCTAGTTTCAGCTTATGAGCTGTGGCCATACTGTGGCACCGCCATTAAAGTGTGGGATGCTTACAGCACCTAGGTTTCTCAAGCGGTCACCCATCTAAGTACTCACTAGGCTCGACGCTGCTTAACTTCGGTGATCGGACGAGAACCGGTGCTCTCAGCGTGCCGAATATCTTTTACAAACAAGGTTTCTTTTTATTTCATTTTCTTCTTTGTTCTTTGTGTTTTTGAGAAGGATCCTAACTTCAACCTACTTTTTATAGATCACATTTTACGCACTGTTTTCTAAATCTCAGAGAAGTAACTTGGGAAGCAAATTTTGATTTCGCATCCCCCATCAAAAAGATTTAGGAGGTTTTGGTCGGCCCAAGGCAATAGTAGAAAACACTTGCCCAAGGTGCCACACAGTGGGACTGAACACGGAACCATGTGGTTGGGAAGCAAGCTTCTTACTACATAGCCACGCCTCCGCGCGCGCGCGCGCATGTGTATATGTGTGTGTTAGATGTGTGCAGACATGCATGTATCTATGTATAGAAATATACTTAAGAACAAAGATAACTGGATGTGGATAAAGATGGTTCTTTCTGTCTTAATCTTTCTCTATATCTCTATTTCTCAGTCCTTATATCTTTTTTATTAGGTCTCCGCCTCTTTCAGTTTCTCACTCAAAAATCTACCCATCCTGGTTCCCGTCTCCAGCAGTTTCTATTCAGCCCCTAACGCTTTTCCTCTCTCCCTCTTTCTCCCCCTCTGTCTTTCTTTATCTATCTATCTATCTATCTATCTATCTATCTATCTATCTATCTATCTTCCTGTCTGTCAATGTACCTATCTAGCTGTCTGTCTATCTATTTACCGCACTCTCTCCACCTCACTTTCTCACTTTCTCTCTCTCTCTCTCTCTCTCTCTCTCTCTATTTATCTGTCTATCTATCCATTTATCTATCTGTCAATATCCCTATCTAGCTGTCTGTATATCTATTTACTGCTCTCTCTCTACCCCACCTCTCTCTCTCTCTCTCTCTCTCTCTCTCTCTCTATCTATCTATCTATCTATCTATCTATATATATATCTATCTCTCTCACTCTCGCTCTCCCTTCTCCTCATTTCTATCTTACCTCCTCTCTGTTTATTGCAGAAATGAAGCAGACAAGCAATAAAGACCAAAATAAAATATTAAAAAAAAGGCCCCCAAATCCATTAAAACATAACAAAAAGTGAGAGAGAAAAAAAAAATGAAACATACACAGACAACACACACACACACACACACACACACACAAACACGCATATACACAAATTAAATTCACACACATACACACATTAAATTCACACACATACACACACATACCAAGGCTAGGCAACACGGAAAAGCTATTTTGAAAGGTTCAAGCTATTTCCCAGCTGTGGGATATAAGCTACCGTCACCGTTGTTTGTTTCTGTCAGGGGCACTTTTCTACCGACGATTAACCCCTAAACTTCATATGAAATTCAGTAATTTGATAGGTGTCCTCCTTTAGTTTGGGTTCCCTTCCGTTACTGACCCACTTCGACGAAAGCTGAACGTCAGACTCAAGTGTTGCTTTTGTGAGTATGTGTACATTTACATACACACACACACACAAAGGCACACACTCACGCACACACACACACACGCACACGCACACATACACATACACACATACACACACACGCATACACACACACATACACAGACACACACACACATACACAGACACACACACACATACACACAGATACACACACAGACACACACACACACATACAGACACACACATACAGACACACACATACACACGCACACACAGACAGACAAACGGGCACACACACACACACACACACATACACACACATACACACACGCACACATACACAGATGCACACACATAAATATAAGTGCGTGTATATATATATATATATATATATATATATATATATATATATATATGTCCATGTGTGCATATGTGTGTGTGTGTGTACCGAGAGTGAGTGAGAGAGAGGGAGACAAGGAACCAGGGAGCGAGAGTGAGAGTGAGAAAGAGTGAGAATGAGAGAGAGAGGGGGAAAGAAAGAGCGAGTGAAATACAGTGACTATAAACCTAAACGCAGCACCCTCTCCCTTTTATATGTTTCACAAACCTCTATCTGTCTACGAATGTATTATTTTTTTTTACTCTGATTTATACACCATTTTGTATCTTGCTGTGCTTGTGTGTTTGTACATGTGTGTGTAGCTACATGCATGTGTTTGTGTGTGTTTTAGTGCGTATACGCTTAGATCTTTATACACTGTTCAAATATCATACCAACTGTCCAACTGTCTACAAAAAAGATCCATGTAAAAGCCACCAAGTGTTATTTTCGTACTCTGTTCAGTTAATCAAGCACAGCATCACTAGAGAACCTGTTTGATGGATTTTAGTGGATTTATATATAAACTCCATCATGAGACAGAAACAGGTGTCCGCATCTACCCTCTTATTTTAGGAACAAGAAATGCAGACCACCTTGAAAATCCCAAGTTCTTGCGATTATCTCCCCTTCTCATTCTGTGTCGGCAGCTATTGTCTGTAGGTGTTTGTTTGCTTTCTCGCAGAGTGAAGGTAATTTGAGTATAATACGAATGTATCTAGCATGATATTTAATATACGCTTACTCGTCTTTGTTGTCAAAATTCATTCTGTTGGTCTCCTTGGGCGTATTTCTCTTAGCATTTTTTTGTTATATATATAAATGTATATCGTTATACACACACACACACATGCGTATATCAATATACATATACATATCTATTGATATGTCTATCTATCTATCTATCTATCTATCTATCTATCTATCTATCTATCTATCTATCTATCAGTCTGTCTGTCTGTCTGTCTGTCTGTGCCTCTCTGTATCTCTCTCTCTCTCTCTCTCTCTCTCTCTCTCTTTCTCTCTCTTTCTCTCTCTTTATATATCTGCTTTAACGGATCATTATTTAAATAATATCAATTTTACGTACAACACAGAAGAAATGAGTTAACGCCTTCATACACCTACATACATACACACACACACACACACACGCACACACATACACACACACATGTATGTATAGGTACGAGTGGATGCGCACGACGCGCGACAATTCAACCACCTAGGTTTCGGTTCGAATCTTATAGCGGTTATCTGGAAATTGATAGCGGGATGCCGCCTTAGGGAGCGATTGCATTAATCAAAGAATCACCCGTAGAGTATATATAATAAAACATCGACATCAGTTTAATACATTGTTCACTTTTTTCTTTCTTTCATCAGTTGACCTTTAAATCGCTCGCTAACATGTCAGTAAATTTTTATTCAGTCTCATGCACTATAAAAACGTTCTCTCACAGCGCATGTTGTAATCAATTCGTCAGAATCGCAAAAAAAAGATAAATAAATAAAAGCAAATATATACATATATATATATATATATATATATATATATATATATATATATATATATATATATATATATATATATATATATAGTCGTGAAACTACGTCGGTTACAACGACGAAGGTTCCAGTTGATCCGATCAACGGAACAGCATGCTTGTGAAGTTAACGTGCAAGTGGCTGAGCACTCCACAGACACGTGTACCCTTAACGTAGTTCTCGGGGATATTCAGTGTGACACAGAGTGTGACAAGGCTGACCCTTTGAATTACATGCACAACAGAAACAGAAAGTAAGAGTGAGACAAAGTTGTGGTGAAAGAGTGCAGCAGGGTTCGCCTGCCACCCCCCACTTACAACGCCCGGTCTGGGAATCGAAACCGCGATCCTATGACCGCGAGTCCGCTACCCTAAACACTAGGCCATTGCGCCTCTACAGTATCAAGGTATGATATAATATATATGTTAAATATGGTATAATTATAAACAAGGCAAATTTTTAGCCATTTCTCCGGAGACTGAAAAAATGACGAACAACCGTAATCGATTTTCGAGCCTTATTGTGTTTTCATCAGAGGCGTCTACAACATTCTGACAGTCTCCTGAGAAACAAACAGCCAAATTGTTTACATATTCAAGAAATGCAGCAGTATATATGTGTTTGTGTGTGTGTGTGTGTATCTCTCTATATGTAACTAGATAATGACTACATGGTTGGCTACATATTTTGGCAAAATAGTGAGAGACATCATCTGCATGTAACTGATGCTCAAAAATAGATGCAACATGTCAAAATCAAAATCTATTGGTGCCTTAGCTGTAGCTTTGGCAAAGAAAACAACTCCGTAAATCTTAAATTTCATCATAGTCATCCTTAAAATGACCCAAGGCGAAGTCTTTCCTAAAACTGGACAAAGTCCCTTGAACGGCGACCTACTCAATGCAGCGGTTTACTTCCTTTTACGTATCTAAAGTTGCTTCATTCTTGAAAACTAATTTGTCCATGAAAGATTTACTGTAGTGGCTATTTATAAAATCAGTACACAATACATTTCCTGCTGAAAGGTTTTCTTCGTGTGAGTTGTTATCAAACATGCAAACATAGTCCCGATAGCCACACACTTCCCTGTCTCCATTGTGGAAGTTTCAAAAGGAACCTACATATAAATTACACCGTTTGCGTGAAAATGTGCAAGAAACTAATAGACACCCTATGTGTAGGTTTCACCCTCTCTCTCTTTCTCTCTCTCCCTCTCTCCCCCTCTCTCTCTATATGTATATATATAGGCATCCTCTGTGTGAGTGTATATATACATATATAGATAGATACATAATTACATGCATGCATACATACGCGAACGTGCAAATCTATCTACACACAGACATACACGCCTGCACGCACATATATACATATATTCGTGTGCCTGGGTATCTATCAATCTATCTATCTATCTATCTATCTATCTATCTATCTATCTATCTATCTATCTATCTATATATCTATCTATAAATATATATATATATATATATATATATATATATATATGTATATACACACACAGACATTACGTACTTATATGCATAAATGCTTATATGCATGTATGTTTGTGTGTGTGCATATATATAGGCGTGTATATACATATATATATGTGTATATGTATATACGTGTATATATATGTGTATGTGTGTGTATGTATATG
>NC_068997.1:16945948-16948396 GCF_001194135.2 Octopus bimaculoides
TATATATATATATATATATATATATATATATATATATATATATATATATATATATGTATGTATGTATGTATGTATGTATTTATACTGCTCCATTTATCCACTGAATTTACACGGTGCACACCGTTGCGTTTGCATTATGCAGTTCTGGAAAATGCTCCTTACCTAATTTATGAGCAGATGTGGAGGTTCCATTCTTAAAAGATTGCGCAATCCGATGGTGTAATCCCTAACACAATACACATTCTCCTCCCTCATTACACTCTTGGGAAATCACGAGCCATGTACTCTTAATTAAGTCATTTGACCTCATCCTGATTGGTTCGATTATCTTAGTTGGAGCTCTGCCGGATTGACCGTGGGCGATTTTATTACCCATGGTTCTATGGCAATTTCTAGAACGCTTTGACAAACAATCATTAGCATTGAAATTTTCCATGCAATATAGCTTAGCTCTCTTCTTACTTCGCATGACAATTTTGTATTTCTACAACGTGCACCATTATCATATGATAGTTGATACATAATCTATTTCATTATTTCCTTGTTAAAATTTCTATCCTTAGCATCTCTCATTTTCTTTGTTCAACCAACAAATCATCGTGTTGAATTTGGAACAACATGATGCTTTTTTTTTTAATGTGTGTGTTATTCTCTTATCTTTGCCTATATATGAAACTTGTTTCTAAAAACGTATTCTTCAAAAATTCTTACCACGGTATGTCCATTCTGTAAAATACTCGAATGAAAAAAAGCTTATTCTTTGAAGCATCAAGAAAAATTGGTGGGTGATATAAAAACAATACTCAAAGACTGAGAAAAGTCAATAGTCATGGCAAATTTCTTTAGAAATATTTTGTACGTTTTTTCCAAACACACACACACACACAATCATACACAAAAAATGTGTGTACATACACACACACACACACACACACACACACACACACACACACACACACACACACACACACACACATATATGTATATATATACAGTGGTACTTTGACTTACGAGTGTCCCAACTAACGTCTCTCCGCCGATTTTTGCTTTGAGTTGCGAGCTAAACTTCGGGTTACGAGCAAAGTTCAGATATCCTACCGCGAGTAGGCGTAGCGAACGCCACAGTGAACGCCGTAACATCCGCCCACCATCCCGTGTCTCACTCGATAGCTAGGCTCATGTGGAGGGCAAATCCAAGGGCATAGGTCATCAGATGGTTCTCTGTGGAGTGTGGGAATTTGGTCATTGGTTCTGACATTAAGAAATATCTCCAGGAAAATAAACTACCCCTGCAAGCCCTTCTCATCCGGGACAATGCACCTGCTCACCCACCTAACCTCGAAGGTGACATTTCCAAAGGATTCAAGCTTATAAAGGTTCTCTACCTTCCACCCAACACTACCCCTATCCTGCAGCCCATTGAACAGCAGGAGATTTCTAATTTCAAGAAGCTTTTCACCAAGCACCTGTTCCGCTGCTGCTCTGAGGTGACGGAGAGCACAAACCTCACCTTTCGAGAGTTCTGGAAGGACTACTATAATATCGTGATATACCTCAGAATTATCTATAAATGCCTGGCAAGGTGTTACAAAGAAGACCGTGACCTCTGCGTGGAAAAAGCCCTGGCCTGAGTTTGTGTCTGAAACGGACTTTGAAAGACTCAAACCCGAAACGGCAGCGGTGGAGGAGGTTCTATCCCTCGGCAAGTCCATGGGCCTGGACGTGGATGAAGGTGACATCAACGAGCTCATCGAGAAGCACTCCGAGGAACTGACAACGGAAGAGCTTAAGGAGCTACAGACGCAGCAGCACACGGAGTTTTTTTGCAGGAAATAGATGACGCAGAGGAGACGAAGGAAGTTATCTCTAGAAGTGCGATAAAGAAAATGTTGGGAATGTGAGAGAAACTTTCAGACTTTATTTATTTCAAATGAAACACACAGAAAAAGTTGCAACTGGGCAAACGATGGCGCTATTTAATGACACTTGCCTTATTTACTTTAGAAGTACTCTGAAAGTGAGGATTAAACAGACCATATTGGACAGCTTCTTACCACACAGCAAAGCCTATCTTAATATATTTGTTTTGAAAATTACTCCGACAACTTACACATAAACATAAACACACACATACGTAGGCACGTGCACGCCCGCAAAATCACACCCACACCCACACACAATCATGCATGCACAAACAAAATATATATATGAATGATATGCCGAAAATATTTTTTTTATCGGGTACATATCGGCTGGGGTGGTGAGGCAAGACCTTCGTACATTGGGCCTCACCGAGGCGATGACTACTGACCGAGACCTTTGGAAATGTGCTGTGCGTGAGAAGACCCGGCAAGCCAAGTAAGATCGTTGCCAGTGCCCCTGGACTGGTTCTTGTGCGGGTGGCACATGAGATGCACCATTTTGAGCGTGGCCGTTGCCAGTACCGCC
>NC_068997.1:16948406-16948912 GCF_001194135.2 Octopus bimaculoides
GGCACATAAAAGACACCATTTCGAGCGTGGCCGTTTTCGTGCGGGTGACACGTAAAAGCACCCACTACACTCTCTGAGTGGTTGGCGTTAGGAAGGGCATCCAGCTGTAAAAACTCTGCCAAATCAGACTGGAGCCTGGTGTTGCCATCCGGCTGCACCAGTCCTCAGTCAAATCGTCCAACCCATGCTAGCATGGAAAGCGGACGTTAAACGATGATGATGATGATGATGATGATATCGGTATACCTATTTTGCTTGTAAATTAGTTAGAATCCATAAGAGAATGAGGGTAGGTAAAGTGGAAGAAAAAGAGAGAGATAAAGAAAGGGATAAAAGTTAGAAACATGTGGTACCAGGCGTACGGGGTCGTGGAGGGGAAAGAAAAATGAGGTGAAATAGATTGGTATGATGACAAAGGTTGAGATATAAAGGAAAGAAGGAAGGATAAACAAAGACAAATTTAAGGAAATAGAATATATATATATATATACATACATATATATATA
>NC_068997.1:16949991-16950755 GCF_001194135.2 Octopus bimaculoides
TGTATGTATATGTATATCCCAGTCTCCAGCCAACCTCGTTTGTCTTATTACCCCTCTTTTTGTTTTCTTTCCAGTTTTTCTTCTCTCCTGGTCCCTCCTTGTATCCTTTTATAACCCCCTAACTTCCCTCACTCGCAAACATTCCTGTTGATTTATGATCTTTCTAATGACTCATCTCTCCAAAGTTATTCACCAGAACATCTTTACGCGATCAAATGCCACACACAAACCAGTCCTAAGTTATAGAAAAGAAAAGAAAAAAATATAGAAGCAAAATGAAGTAAAAAAAAAAAGTAATATAAATGAAACGAAAGACTAAAATGTAAAGAATACTGTTTCAATGTACTCGAGCACCGTGGGGCAAATTCACAGACATAAGAAGGATTAGATGGGGTGAACCCCCTCTTTTTTTGTTTGGGTTTGCGGTAATGTGTTGATGGGGTGGAGTTATTGATGGTCTTTCGTCTTTTGTTTTTATTTTTCTTGTTAAATTTTTGTGTTGTCTTGGTTGTTGTTGTTGTTGTTGTTTAGCACCAAGTCAACACTGATTGATTGGTGCCATGATCAAAGACGTTCCAGCCATCATCTCCATATTGTCTGTTTGGAATATTTGTTGAGGTCTATATTATTATTGTGTGTGTTCAAATACATATACATGTGTCTATCTATCTATCTATCTATCTATCTATCTATCTATCTATCTATCTACCTATCTGTCTGTCTGTCTGTCTGTCTGTCTGTCTGTTTGACTATGTATATATATA
>NC_068997.1:16951301-16952297 GCF_001194135.2 Octopus bimaculoides
GAGAGAGAGAGAGAGAGAGAGAGAGAGAGAGAGAGAGAGAGAGAGGAGTGAGCGATTGGAAGGAATTCGGTTGTGGTTTCCGGCATGTCGTGCGACCGTGCAGATTGTCATCTATAGGCTTGTTCTGCAGGATTTACCTTAATTATTAGAAGCACCAAAATTATTAAAGTAAGTTATTTAGTGCGACGCTCTTCCGATATTGCAGTTTTCTTCCATTTGTAAATCCATACAATAAAGCGATTTACCACACATGAATACATAGAAACACACAACGCTACACACGTATTGTCACACACGCATGCACAGAGAAACATTAACTGGAAGTAGAAAGAAAAATAGACAACGGTGTGTATCCAAACGTTTTATAGACCGGAGAGAAGATTTCAAACATGGCCACTTTTAAATAAAATGAAATATCAAATTGGCGAAAATGTAAACAAGGAATATTAAATTTAGTTTAAAGAAAAGGGAATAACGCATAATTAAATATAAATAAATTTTAAAAAAAATAAAGATTATGCAAATATATACGGATGGAAGGGAATAACAACAGGAATAACAACAACAATAATAATAAAGCAAAAAAGTTGAAAATGTGTAATTAAATACAAAACAACGAAAATTCAATTTACCTCACACGTATAAACACACACACACACACACACACACACACACACACACACACTCACGCACACATACACACGTCTGCGCAGTGTAACACATTAAACAATAATGCATAAAAGGCGAAACTGAGATGTATGCGCATACACCGTATACACAAACATCACAAACGCACACAGGAAGCCGTTTAAATTGGCAGTCTTTAAATAATTATGCAGCTCATTTATATCATAGGTCGTTAAAGTATCAAATTTTAGCAGATTGATATTGTTTTAAATATTATCAAAGAATTTGTCAAATAAGTAGCTTGCACATTTGATTGCATCAACAGATATGCACTCACTTGTTCAGAGACACACGTAAACTATACGAACC
>NC_068997.1:16952307-16953989 GCF_001194135.2 Octopus bimaculoides
TATACACACACATTCTTTTATTCTTTTATTTGTTTTAATCATTTGACTGCGGCCATGCTAGAGCACCGCCTTTAGTCGAATAAATCGGAAAGTTGAACTGTGAACTATTATGTTTATTTTTCTTCCCTTTCTTCATCTCCTTATTCCTTTACTCCTGACCTCTATGTCATCATTTCATTAGTCTCTAACCTTCTCCTTCGGGATAATGCTCGGCTACATACACCAAGGATGACATTCCAAACGCTGGAGCAGTTTCAATGAGAAAGGATGCTCCACCCACCATATTTGCCGGATATTACCCCGTCTAATTATCATTTATTGCGCAGGTTTCAAAATCCTTTGGGCGGAAAGAATATGTATTCTGTAGACGAGGTCAGAACAGTACTGGAAGAGTATTTTTCGTCTTAGACAAGTGAATTTTGGAAGAGGGCCTTTGCAAGTCTACCAGATAGATGGAAGAGAATTGTAGAAAATGAAGGAGAGTATATTTTGGATAAAAAAAGAACTTTGCTGATCTTAATTTTGAAAAATAAAAGAAGTATTTTAAAAAATACGCTATTTATGATCTACACATGTAGATCGCAATGGCTGAAACTCGAGTCGGCAGATAAATTCTCATCTTCACATGTCATTAAAAAATAACTTTCTCTACATGTACTGAGCACCACTTTCTCATTTGTCTGACATTAAATACCGTCGGTGTATATATATATATACACACCTACACACACACACACACATCCATACTTTTATACACATATCAAACATGTCACTGTATCTCAGTTTTAAAAAGAATATTTAGATTCTGTTTCAAAGCTGCGTATTTTCTTGCAGTAAACATGACCTCTTCGTCTTAATTTAAAGAATAAAAATACTACATCCAAATGTCTCTCTTTTTCTCTCTCCCTCTAGAGATGTATGTGTGTGTATGAGTGTGTGTGTATGTGTGTGCGTGTGTAAGTAGTTATCTCTTCAGCGTTGTCGTTGATCTGTATACACCTGCCCTATCAACCTGCTCCTTCAATTAACGTATAAGCGATTGACAATCCACATGCACGTGTTTCCTTAAAGCAGTTCTCAGACGGAATTGTCCTAATAGAGTGTGATAAAAGAAAGCTTTTAAAATTACAGACAGAATCCATTAGACGAGTTTTAGCCCAGTTACCGACAAACCAAGTTAGGTGACACTGTTTGGGTTAGTAATTCACAAGAGGCCGCGTGAGGTCGTTTAGGAGGGTTGATGCTAGGACATGGTATTTCCTAAATGAACTTGTTAACCATTGGACCATGCTGGGTTTTTTTTATCTATCTATCTATCTATCTATATGTCTGTCTGTCTGTCTGTCTGTCTATCTATCTATCTATCTATCTATCTATCTATCTATCTATCTATCTATCCATCTATCTATCTATCTCTCTCTCTCATCTGTCTGTCTGTCTGTTTGTCTCTCTCTCTCTCTATCTATCTATCTATCTGCTGCTATACATATACATACATACATATATATATATTATACGAACGTCTATGTATACATACACATATACATATGCGTATATATATATATAATATATATATATGTATATATGTATGTATGTGTATATATCTATCTATATATACACCAATATATATTCACATATGATATATGTACGAATATGTATATACATATATATGTATATATATA
>NC_068997.1:16954247-16956121 GCF_001194135.2 Octopus bimaculoides
TATATATATATATATATATATATATATATATATATATATATATATATATATATATATATATGTATACACGCGTACATATAGACATTGTACGTATATATGTACCTATAGGTATATAGGTAGATAAGTGGGGTTCTTTTTGCGTGCATTTGTAGTTTGGGGTATTTGTATACGTAAAATTCCGAAACGCACACATACGCGTACACCCACACATACATACGCCCACAAACACCCACACATACAGAGACACACTCACAGTTAAACACATGTACAAATTTTTAGTTATATGTACATAAGAATATACATTTACATACCCTCTCACACATATGCTTCTATGCTTCTGCGTTATACAGATGTATGGCGTATGGCGTATGGTGTATGTTTGTGGTTTTGTGTATGTCCTGCATGTATGTAAGCGCACATGTATGCGTAGGTAATGATATCAAAGCCTTGGCTGCTTAAGGTGAATTCTTGTAATCACAGAATATGGCAGATAATGTAACTAACAAACAGATGACGTTAGCACAGTCCCTGACCTAAAACATATTCGAAAATGAAATCGAATCCATTAAAATAAATGCATAAATATTGTATAAATATATAAAGAATGAACTAATAATACAAAAAAAGAAAAACCCTCAAAACAAAGCCAGAAAAGAGCCTATAATCGATGTAATCAATGGTATCTGATGTGTATTGATACCGAACACGGCTTTACCTGAAAATTTCATTGTATCTTAGCGCGGCTAATGTAACAATAGATCAGAGTAAAAGATTAATTTGCATAGGTGACGGCTGTGAATTAGGAGACATACATTAAAATGGGAAAAATATAAGTAATATAGTAGAATATTGAATGAGGGAAGAAAAATACGAGTAGGCGCTGCGTGGCTGTGAGGTAAGATGTTTGCTTCCCAACCACATGGTTCCGGGTAAGTGTCTTCTACTATAACCTCGGGCCGAATAAAGCCTTGTGAATGGATTTGATAGATGAAAACTGAAAGAAGCTCATCGTATATATATATATATATATATATATATATATATATATATATGTTTGTGTGTCTGTGTTTGTCTCCCCACTGTCGCTTGACAACCGATGTTGGTGTGTTTACATCCCCTAACATAACGGTTCGACAAAAGTTTGTATTTATAAAGCAATGTTTAGAAGACAAACAAGGAGAGATGGAGTGCGATGTGCAGAAAAAAGAAAATGCGGAATATAAAAGGAGAAAGAGATACGAGATAAGAGCTATTTACTAATAGAAAGAGAGATGGTGAGATAAATAGCGCGAAAGACAGAAGTAAGGCAGAGGTAATAAATAAATGACTAGTGAAAGAACCAGAGAGAAAAATATACATGTAAAAGAATGGAAGATAATTTAAAAGTCTAAATGTAGATACGCCCACGAAAATAAAACTTTAATACACATATTTTTATGTACTTAGACGTGCGTATGTCTAAAGAGAGAGACAAAAGTAGAGAGAACGAGAGATTGCACGCTATTTTGTATTATTCATGTTCGTGTTCTGCGAATTTAATCCCCAGAAGCAGAAGTAGACACAAATTGTAGTTTTTAGACAGTTATTATAAATTACGACGCACATACATACATAAATGTGTGTGTGTGTGTAAACATTTAATTAGCTGAGGATACTAAAGTAATTATTTCGGGACTTAGAGTTTCATGCTAAAGTAATTTTTAGACTGAGATTTATTAAACAAGGGGTTGAGACAAATAAGAGATTTATTTATGGAATCATTACTGAAATTGTTACGATGAGCTACACACATCGTTAACATCACGTAGTTATAATACATTAATTTGAAAACTTACAGATATACATATATATATATATATATATATATATATATA
>NC_068997.1:16956358-16958858 GCF_001194135.2 Octopus bimaculoides
TACATACATACATATACTCTTTTACTTGTTTTAGTCATTTGACTGTGGCCATGCTGGAGCACCACCTTTAGTCGAACAAAGACCCCAGTACTTATTCTTTGTAAACCTCCTACTTATTCTATCGGTCTCTTTTTTGCCGAACCGCTATGTTACGGGGACGTGAACACACCAACGTTGGTTGTCAAAGCGATGGTGGGGGGACAAACACAGACACACATGCACACACATACACACACATACACACACATACACACACACACATACACATACACACACATATATATACGACGGACTTCTTTCAGTTTCCGTCTACTAAATCCACTCACAAGTCTTTGGTCAGCTCAAAGCTATAGTTGAAGACACTTGCCCAAGGTGTCACGCAGTGGGATTGAACTCGGAACCATGTGGCTGGTAAGCAAGCTACATACCACACAGCCACTCCTACGCCTATCCACACAGCCACTCCTGCGCCTAGCTGGATCCATTGGTGAGGATCCAGTTTTGGAGTTCTAGGTGAGCGAGGAGTCACCATTACTCGCAGGTCCGTTCCCTCCCGAAACGGCAGTACAGGTCAAGTATCAGGACTTAAATAGATTTATAAATTAGAGGAGGTTTCCGTTATTTTTGACAGAGCTGTTGGACAAGGTAGTTCTTGGAGGGGAAAGTTACGCTGACAAAAGACTTGTAATCAATAGAGTACCAGTTATGAAGCAATTCTTGCCAATGGAATGTGCTATGGAGACCAAAAGCGTGGCAAAATATAAAGCTTGTATCACTTAAATCTAATGATGTACAGATGTCTCATACGTGAAACGGCTATCATGTGACAAAATGAGGCAATAATCTTATATGTGTATTTATGTCTATATCTATATGCATACATGATGCTTGTTTTATCGTTCTCGAGCATCGGATGAGTGCACTCGTACACCAAGCGATGCCTGTGCATAATGCTTTTTTAAAGTGAAGAGAGTTCTTGCACATGGTTAATCCCACTTCCTGAACAACGATGACATATCCATCCGATTTGTCATGTCAAATAAATTAAAATTATATTTTGATCGTTGGTTGGGAACAATCTATTCGTTTACACCATCCCTATAATGTATCTGGCCTCGTGCCTTTCTCAGAAAAGAATTATTAAAGTGAAAGCGACAAGCTGGCAGACTTGTTAGCGTACCGGGTAAAAATGCTTCGAGGGATTTCGCTTGGCTTTACGTTCTGAGTAAGATGAAAAGTAAAAACGCCGAGGTCGACTTTACCTTTCAACCTTTAAGGATCGATAAAATAAGTACCAGTGGAGCACTGGGGTTGATGTAATCGACTTAGCTCCTCCACCGAAACTGCTGGTATTGTACAAAACTGGGAACCCAATACTATAGTTTTGGCCCTTCCGTGTTTTTCACGCCATTTTGCTCGATCTTTTTGATCCTGGTTTTATTGTATATCCCCATATGAATCGAAATCAACCAGACTGACAATGAAAAGCACTCCAGGGTTAAACTGTACTACATTTTATAATTTGTTCTTACCTATCCTTTATCATTCAGACAATTTGGTTCAAATATAACGCTTATTTATTCACACCTTTCTGAATTAACCATGCACTGTGTCGTAGCCGTGAGATCTTAATGATGTGATTGTCTATTATTAGAATGACATTGTACGGTAGGTATGAAAGGAAGGAAATATCCGGGCTAGATACGGCCGGTTTAAATGCTAAAGGTTTAAGATAGTAGATGCGTTTGGAGGGATATTTGGCTGCTATGTCTACTGGATTCATTTGCCACTCAGAGACTGCATTGCTTTCCCTGTTTTTGTTGTTGCTGTTGCAATTGCTCTGACCATTAAGCCATCAACTTTGGTTGCTGTTGTTCATTTTTAAGCGGTAGTAAATAAAACGAACTACGCAACTTGTAACAACTTACAAAAGCAACAATAACGAACAAGAAATAACAACCGACCCACAACGAAAAAATAAAAAAAATAAATAATAAATAACAAATCACAAATAACAAAACAAAAAATACAACCCAGCAAATAAACAAACAAACAGGTAAACTTCAAAGATAAACAATGAGCCGGCGTCTTGGGAAAAGGTTTGGTATTTACCTTATATCATGATTCGACCTTTCCCTCTTGAGGTCATTCAAATGAAGTTTGTACAATCAAACACCAACAAAAGATGTAAAGCAAGATAGCAACTAATGAATCCTGATGGAGAACGCTTCTTAAGACCAACAAAAGGAAGCAAGGATGTGTACCGCTTGCTAATCTTTCTCTTCTTACCTTGATTTCTTTTCATTCCTTCTTTCTCTCGTTTATTTCTATCACTCTTTATTATTATTATTATTATTATTATTATTATTATTATTATTATTATTGTTACTGGTATTTTTTTTGTTATTTGCAAAATTTATTTGTTTATTTCTTTCCATTGATTTCTTTGTTTTTTTTTTGTTTATTTAATATTTATTATTTTGTTTGTAAACTTGATGTA
>NC_068997.1:16961489-16964442 GCF_001194135.2 Octopus bimaculoides
TATGTATGTATATAAAAGACAAAAAAAACCCCAAGGTAGTGGGAGGGGCGGAGAGAAGGTCAGTAAAAAGTGGACGTCAAGATGAAAACAGTTGGTCAAATTTGTATTGTGTTCCCTCTGAATTGCGGAATTATTTTATTTTTCATGCTTTCTTTTCGATGGACACACGAATGAATTGTTGCAGTTGTTGTTGTTGCTGTAGCTGGTGCTATACTTGTCGCTGTTATGAGTGTATATATGTGTGTTCGGGTGTATGTGTGCGCATGTGTATATTTGTGCGCGTGTTTTTTTGTAGTTGGTTTTGTTGTTATTTTTCTTTCCTTTCTTTCTTTTCCTCTTCTATTTGAAGAAAGTCGATCATAATTGTGCCAATTAGCGTATTCGGACTTGGAGCAAAGAGAGCGATGCCAAGACGGATGGTCGTCAATAGGAGCAAACATTCAGCCGCACAGACAGATAAACAGTCAGCCGTACATGCATACAGACGCACAGACTGACAGGTAGATAAACAAACAAACAAATTAGGAAAGATGAAGAGATTTTGGTAAAGAATAAAGATGAAAGAAAATTCTACGGACAAGAGAGCATTAATAAAGAAAAATAAAATGACCAAAAGATGGCTCAAACTATATACATAAGTTTTCTCTGTGTGTATATATGTATGTATATATATATGTGTGTGTGTGTGTATGTGTGTATGTGTGTATGCGTGTGTGTGTGCATGTATGTATATATATATATATATAAATACGTATACATATGATTATACAAATGTCGATATATGTATACAGAGGGAAAAAAAAGAAAGAAAGAAAGAAAGGAGGGAGGGAGAAGGAGGAAAGAGAGGGAGGAGAGAGAAATGGGGTGGACGAATAAAGTGTATTGAAAAAAAGATTTCAAGTCACGATGAGGTAAACTGAAAAGCCAAAAGGACATCGGTCAAATCTACTGCCTTTATCTGTATATACATGGAATATACCATGATTGTATGCATAGACAGCACGTGCATTTTCCCACAAACAAACAAAAACACACATGGACTCGCATACGCACATGTATAAAGAGAGAGAGAGAGAGAGAGAGAGAGAGAGAGGGGACACACATTGAGTGATGCTTAGATAGACAGATATGTCTATGTGTATGATACTGTATATATTCTTTTTTTAATTTTTTTTACTTGTTTCAGTCATTTGACTGCGGCCATGCTGGAGCACCGCCTTTAGTCGAGCAAATCGACCCCAGGACTTATTCTTTGTAAGCCTAGTACTTATTCTATCGGTCTCTTTTTGCCGAACCGCTAAGTGACGGGGACATAAACACACCAGCATTGTTTGTCAAGCAATGCTAGGGGGACAAACAGAGACACAAACACACACACACATATATATACATATATGCGACGGTCTTCTTTCAGTTTCCGTCTACCAAATCCACTCACAAGGCTTTGGTCGGCCCGAGGCTATAGTAGAAGACATTTGCCCAAGATGCCACGCAGTGGGACTGAACCCGGAACCATGTGGTTGGTAGGCAAGCTACTTACCACACAGCCACGTATGCCGTGAAGTTAATGCATACTCAGGTAAATAAATAACTGGGTACCGGTGCATATAATCAATACACGTATGTTGGTTGTGTTGGTGTAACTTACACACATAATTGCTATATGCGTGTGTGTGAGTACTTGTTTATGAACGGGTTGGAGTGTGTGTATGTGTGTGTATTGAGCGAATGAGAGAGATAATTACCCAGGTAGGTAGATAGTAAGTGATCAATAAGTAAAGAAGGTATAGAAGGCATGAAAGGGGAGAGGTGAAAACAAAAAATATGTTAAAAAATGCAGAAAGTAGCAAGACAGGAATAAGCTGGCAAATGTCTTTAGAGGTAAATTATATAGATACAGATAGGTTAGCGTTTTTACTAGGTGTTATGTACAGTATTAGCTTATTGCATCCGACTCTCATTAGTTACCGAAATCCGGGAAGAATTCTGAAGAATTCCTGTTGAAACTTCAAAAATAGAAATTTTCTTGGCGGAAACAAATTTGTGTCTGAACTAGACCTATATTTGGAATGTTAGTTCCAAGTATATGTACCAGGTCTGGGTTAAATATTACTCAATTTAAATCCAGCATCCTTAAAATGTTCGAGTCGATTATGTAACATAGTTCGAGATACATTATGTTTGATTAAAAAACGGGATAATTGCAAAAGTAACACCTCTGAATCAACAAGCATAGCTCAATTCATAGCCTAACATGTTTAAATTAGAAGGACACGCTGGTTAATAGAATCCAAGAATCGGAATAAAAGACCAGATAGAAACAGGTGTCACGTCCTTTATCCTCAGAATGAAGGGAATGTCTTTCTTAGTTAATATTAATTTCAAATTTTAGCAGAAAGTCAGTAAGTTAGAGAAGGGGAAAAATCGATTATAACGAAACTAGTGCTCAACTGGTACTTATATTATGGACCCCAAAAGAATAAAAGCAAAGTTGACATTTGCCGAATTTGAACTCGGACGTATAGAGGGACGAAATACTGCAAAACATTTTGCCTGGCTTGCTAACGATTCGGTCAATTCTCTGTCTTACTCTGGATTAATAATAGCCATATATTTGCAAATTTAAGGAATATGGGCCATTGCACATGCTAGCAATTTTCACCTCTCCACGCCAACAATTTATATTTGAGAGAATATAAACGTGCCGATAAAGCTTGGGTACAATGTTGTTATGTGCGTTGTTGTCAAATGTAGAGAGAGGGAGAGAGAGAGAAGGGAGGAGAGGAAAGGAGAGAAAGAGAAAGAGAGAAAGAGGGAGAGAGAGAGAAGGGAGGAGAGGAAAGGAGAGAAAGAGAAAGAGAGAAAGAGGGAGAGAGAGAAAGCGGGAGAGATAGAAAGAGGAAGGGAGAGAGAAAGAGGGAGAGAGAGAAAGCGGGAGAGATAGAAAGAGGAA
>NC_068997.1:16964735-16965998 GCF_001194135.2 Octopus bimaculoides
GCTTACTTTATAAGGGTGTATTTCGGAAAATATTTGTTTGATATTTCTGTCATCTTTATCGAATACGTAGAAGCTATCACATTAGTTCGAAAAGCTCGTTCGTATATGATGGTGATGTGCTCTCGTGTAGTCTGGTCACTGCTCAGTCCTTTATCGAGCAGACATATGTCCAAAGGTTCTTCTGACAGGACAGTCTCCTCTTTTTGTATATCACAGACCAAATAATCTAATTCAGCCATTTATGTTTAAAAATTTCGGGTATGATATTAGGCTGAAGCTCGCTGTTTCTAGCTGACGGACCGGTTACATATAGGGTCCCTATATAATGAGATGGTCTTGTTAGCCCGATCGTCATTTTAGACGAATTGACCGTATATGAAATACCATAAGATGGCGTGAACCTTTGCGAAAAAGAATAGCCAAAACTTTTGCAAACACACTAACCTTATCAAAAATTAAACAATAATATGTGGAAGTATGTAATTTTCCAGCGTGTACTTCCCAAGTGAATTATCTTTGACCATATAATAATTTCTTTATATCAAGGCAGGTATTCGGATAAACAACGATTGCAGAAGCAACAACAACAACAACATCAACAAAAATAACATTAGAAATAACAGCAACATTCGTAGTAGCAATAGCAGCTTCAACTACTTCAACAAAAGCAGCAGCAACAACAGGAACAATGACAACTGCAATAAGAATAACACAATGTTCGAAACGGAGAGAGAGAACATGCGAGAATGTGGTGGTTCGATCTGTGAGAAACAGTAGCCAAATGTAAACCAAGTGATACCCTTCAGTTTTTAGAAAAGAACAGGAATAAGGTTGTTCTGGGTTAGTTATACATCAGAAATAAATTTTTTAAAAAAGGGATGGCCACGACCGAGATAGTTTTGAACCTAGATCTGCTCATCAAAAATAGCAACAAAAACACACACACAAAAAAACAAAACAAAACAATATCAGCAACAGCTACGACAACTATATCAACGTGTTGTTGCAAACACAATACGAACCGTCCAACACATAATCACTATTGTACAATACCAACACGTCACAGTGATATTTAGATTTGACAAACTTTCCAAGAAAGTTTTTCTCTTATTCAAATGACATTTCAAGACAAGAAGAGAAAGTTTTCACTTCAAACTTTCCTATTATTTGTGTTTGCAATTGTTTAGGAATCGAGAGTAACTTTCCTTCACTGTTTTCTCTAAATTCCGCACTTCCATTCGTTTCCTATCCCTCCATTATTAA
>NC_068997.1:16966241-16967376 GCF_001194135.2 Octopus bimaculoides
ATATATATATATATATATATATACATTTATTTATTTATTTAGTTATTTATACGTGTGTATATATATATATACATGCATTCATATATACCTACATATACATACATATTTTCATTGTATGTTTTCATTATCTGCATACTCAATACAATCCCACGAATGAAAAAGACCAATGAAAACACCCGCATACTTACAATGATGATCACGCTATTTAAAAGAAACCATATGTGTATACATACAAACATACATACATACATACATACATACATAGCTATCTATGTATACGTATATATATGAATATGCACACGTATATATCCATACATATATACAAGTATATGTACGTATACATAATCATATGTGTATGTTTGCACGTATATATATATAGCGACATCTATAACTTGACATGCATCAAAAAAAGAATTTAAAAAGAATGATTATATTGCTGTTATTATGTATACACACATTGGCATAAACACACAGTAATGGTTATATATTCCACGAACATATATGAGCGTATAAATGCGTATGTTTGTGCAGATCAAGACATACGCACATACGTATATCAATATGCAAACACATTCATACATACACACGTACGAACACAAATACATGTATATTAGCTGAAAAAAATTTTTTTTAGCTATACGTGAAAAAATAAACAATAACACCCAGTTATTTCAAAGGTTACATTAACATACAAATATATATGCACAAATACCTGAGACATTTTTGCATACTAAAATAGACACGTTTTTGTGACATCTGAATATCGAGGCATTGTTTTGTTTTTCTCTCTCTTGAAAGAAGGGGGCGAAAAAAAGATGTTGTTTTCATAATGTATAAACATATACAAATGAATTTAATAAACGATCTTTATCGTGAATAAGATTCTCTGCTTGTATTTATCTTATGAAATCATATATGTATGTGTGAATATATGCATACATGTGTGTGTGTGTGTGTGTGTGTGTGTATAGTTCATAGATGAAATCCAAATGTTATGCGTATAGAATACACTTAGTAGTGCTCAAGAGCTGGTATAGAGATAAATGTAGGGAGAGCGAGTTAGACAGATCAATATATAAAGTATATTAACTTGCTCTCCTTACATATATATATGTATATATATATATATATATAT
>NC_068997.1:16967867-16969983 GCF_001194135.2 Octopus bimaculoides
TATGTATGTATGTATGTATGTATGTATGTATGTATGTATCTATCAATCTATCTATCTATCTATCATCTATGTATCTATCTGTCATCTATCTATCTATCTATCTATCTATCTATCTATCTATCTATCTAGCAATCTATCCATCTGTCATTATCTATCTATTTCTATATGCATGCAAACAAACAAACAAACACACACACACACATACACACACACATACACACACACACACATATGCATACACAAGTGTGTGTAAGTATGACCATGTACATGCGTGCACCTGTTTGCCTGAAATTATATATAACAGAAGGTGTACCAAAGCGTTAAGTGGAGTTTACACATTTACTTGCATCGAAGCTGAAGTATTTCACTGTATTCTCAGATTTCCTTTCTGATTAGCATTTAACACTCACTAAAAGCCAGACACACAAAAGCATACACAAATAAACACATATATTCTGCTGAGGGTTTTGGACATACGTATGCATACAGTTACATAATATGTGCGGTTTTGAACATTAAAGAACACTTCGTCAGACTTACTTGAAAGGTTCCGTCTTACATTGGCACAATATACGAGTGCGCCTTTGATGCAAATCTGACGAAGTTCCGCTTTAATGTTTGAGACGGCAAATACTATGTAACTTTTCATATGGATCTTTGGCGTTAAAAACAGACTTGGTACAGAAACAATTGTAACTGATCATTAAAGAAGTGATGACACTCTTCGTGTCATCTTATTTCGATGATATAGATATATACATGTGTGTGCGCACGCAGATGTGTATGTAGGTGTGTGTGTTTGAGTGTGTGTGTGTGTGTGTTTGTGTGTCTGTGTATGTGTGTTATTTCTTTACTACCCACAAGGGGCTACACACAGAGGGGACAAACAAAGACAGACAAACGGATTAAGTCGATTAATATCGACCCCAGTGCGTAACTGGTACTTATTTGATAGAGTTCGAAGAGATAAAAGGCAAAGTCGACCTCGGCGGAATTTGAACTCAGAACGTAGCGGCAGACGAAATACCGCTAAGCATTTCGCCAGGCGTGCTAACGTTTCTGCCAGCTCGCCGCCTTTTTGTCTGTGTATGTGTGTCTGTGAATCCGTATATATATGGAAGTATTTGTGTTCGTCTAACGTCACTTGTAGTTCTGTTTAACATCGAGGTAGTTATGTTCATTTCTGTGCAACCTACCTGTTTAGGCTAGTAATGTAGCTGTTTACTTGAAACAAACCGACTCAGTAAGGGACTTAATATAATAACCGTGGTTGGTCAACTAAAAGTATTTTAAAGTTTGGACCCTAACAAATTCTCCGTCGAATGAATGAAAGAACAGATTAATATATTATTACGAACTTTCATCCCAAAACTATTACGAGTGTTCAAAATTTACTAAAGGGTTTAGCCCAAAACAAGTCCGCCCTTCATCACTTGTAACCAGTGTTGGTGTGTTTACATTCTGTAACTTAGTGGATCGACCAAAGAGACAACTAGAATAAGTACCAAGCTTAAAAAATAAGTACCGGGGGTCGATTCCCCTCGACTAAAAATTCCAGACAGTGCCCCAGCTTGACTGCAGCTTATATATATATATATATATATGGGAGAATATACAAAAAATAACAACAGACGAGGACAGGTGGTGTAAATAACAAAAGTATATATTAGTATGACGCTCGGGAATACGGAAAGTCTTTGACGTTTCGAGCTACGCTCTTCAACAGAAAGAATACGGAGACAAGGAGAAAAACACGGAGAAAAAAAATTGAATAGTGTTCAGTCAACGGTCAATCATAATATATATATATATATATATATACATACGTACACTCACACACACATATATATATGCACACACACAAACATATATATACGTATATATGCACATATATACGCACATTTATATATACATATATATGCAGATATATATGTATATATATATATGTATATATATATGCATATATATGTATATATATATGCATATATATATAGATAGATAGATGCATATACATACATATACGTGTGTGTGTGTGTGTAAGAAAGAGGCGCTCGCGCACACGCACACGCAAATACAAACAAAGAGACACACACAGACACGCACCCACACCCACACG
>NC_068997.1:16970043-16970299 GCF_001194135.2 Octopus bimaculoides
CACACACACACGAACACGCCCGCGCACACACACACATACACACACACACCCAATCTCATGCATGCGTCTGTGCATTTGTTCAAGTTTTCTGAATGTTTCTTTTATACTGCTTCTCAATACAAGCATCCGGGTGATAAACTTCACTTCCATTATTATTATTATTATTATTATTATTATTATTATTATTATTCTAAATTCACATGAAAATATTCATAAGCAGACAGACGTACTTTTAAGCACGAGCACTTACATAAAC
>NC_068997.1:16977612-16979509 GCF_001194135.2 Octopus bimaculoides
CTCTGTCTGTCTGTCTGTCTGTGTATATATATATATATATATATATATATATATGTATATATATTTACGTACACAAATGTGTGCATGTGTACATGTATATACATATATATGATTTTGTGTATCATAAATAATGATGTGCATTACAAAAGAAATTTTTTTAAAAAAGCTATATAACATCAATAGTAACGACTGCATAGTATCAACAACAACAACAACAGCAATAGCAGCAGCAGCAGTAGTAACAGTAGTAACAGTAGCAGCAATAGTAGCAGCAACATGGTTTATAGAAAGCGCAAATTGTAGAGAGAAAATACGTTATATTCTGAGGCAAAACAAGAAGGAAAAAAGATAACAAAATAAACGAACGCTCCTACGCATTGAATTTTGAATTGTACATAATGCCTATAATAAGAATTTGGTATGATGCCCGATCTAGCGATTCTCCTTGATTAGTGGCGCTTATCAAGTCCAATTAGGAAGATTCAAACTGCGATCATATCACGTGTTTCCAATTTTTGCATATTCTTTTACTCTATTGCTTTTTTTGGTCATCGGTCAACAGCCGTAGTAGGGCAGCGAGTACAAAAGTTTTAGTCTACATATCGACTCTGTATACATCCATACTCGTACTAATATTGGTTTCAAAGTTTGACACAAGGCCAACATTTTGAGAGGAAGGAGTAAGTCGATTACATCGACCCCAGTGTTCAACTGATATTTATTTTATCGACCCCGAAAGAATGAAAGACAAAGTTGACCCCGGGAGAACTTGAACACAGAATGTAAAGACGGACGAAATGCCGCTAAGCATTTCCTCCGGTATCCTCACGATGCTGCCAACACACACTTCTCTGACACACTTGTACTAATATCGGTGTCACATTTTGACACAAGGTCAGTAATTTCCGGAAACTGAACGAATCGATTAAATCGACCCCTTATTTTATCGACTGCGAAAGGCAAAGTCGATCTCGGCAAGGCAAAGGTGGACGAAATGCTGCTAAGCATTTTGCCCGTTGCTCTAACGATTCTGCTATCTCGCCGTCCTAAATCAGTTTGTGATATCACTGTATCGACCAGCCAATCGAATATTATTATACATCGCTTGTCACAATGCGCTTCACATTATTCAGCTTTAAATTGACGCCAGCCCACTTGTTGGGTAATCAAAACCCACTACTCCTGATCGAAAGGCTATTCCATCTCAGAATTACCCATTAACAGCTGAGTGGACTGGGACACCATAAAATGAAGTGTTTTGCTCAAGAACACAACGAGCCGGCCGGTCCGGAATTGAGCTTATGATTTAGCAATCGCAAGTACAACACCCTAACTACTTGGCGGCTTCACCAATTGTATTATTGTCAATGATATAATATCAACGAGCTGCGCAGCCAGTTAGGAAAATATTCCGGACATTAAACTTTAACAACTCCATAAAATAACTATTTCATGATGCAGGGCTAATAATATAATATATAATATAACTATAATATAACTATCATATAATATAATTATAATATAACTATCAATCATAAGTCCAGGGTGAGTGCTAAAGTTTGCCTTAACAAATACATCAGTGAAGTGTACACAGTAAGTATGATATTTCAAAACGTCTCTAGCAGGAAACAAAAAAGGGTATGGAGATGATGTTGTATGACGTAGCCCAACCAATAATCGAAACCACATCGCTAATCACCATTACAGGAATTTGCCGCCATTGTTCAGCGTAGATACATACCTATGCGCGCAATCATTCGTACTTCCAGACGTACAGACAGATGCACAAGTATACACAAGGATGTGTGCATGTGTGTATGTGTGTGAATGTATACTATATATTATATGTATGTATATGTATATGTATATATATATATATATATATATATATATATAT
>NC_068997.1:16980017-16984236 GCF_001194135.2 Octopus bimaculoides
ATATATATATATATATATATATATATATATATATATATATATATATATACATAAACATTATATATGATATATATGTATGTGGGTATCTATATGTATTACGTATTATGTATTTACTCCAAACGGTCCAGAAACGCATTTATGCTCTAAACTTTATGATATCCATAAACACATATCCACATATAGGCATATACATATACACATATACAGTTACACATCCGCATTAACTCACCATTGTAACGCTTCAGAGCAACATATTAGTCATTGGGGAACATTTTAATACTGTTTGGATAAGTTTTTTTTTGTTTTTTTTTTACTACAAGACTACAAAAACGTCACAGTAAATACAAAGGAGTTATTGCCTACAAAGTGCTGTGTTGTCTTTGCTATATCATATGATACCATGTCCTTTCAAACGGGTGAGAAGTTCCTACTTGCTGAAGTAAGATAGGTTTCATTTATATGTCATAAAAAATTATATTTGACTCCTTTATTGTTTCATCTTTCAGATAAATTGAATTTATGGCCCTTTTGGTATTAAACTGTGCAGACAGAGAGCAAGAAGTGGATAGTTATTGCTTAGACCCTTCATGATTCGTTTAAAAAAAAAAAAAAAACGTTAAAAATAAGATCTTAGTTGATCATATACGAGTCCCATGATGAAATCTGCCCGATTGCGCAATTCGTCATGAAAGTATAGTTAATGTAAGGATAATAATAATAAAAGTATGTGTAGCGGCTTTAATTTTACAGCGGCACCTCTCTGACTATGGTGTGTAAACTTGTTTTGCCCATGGGAATATTTAAACTTTTTACAAAAATTTTAAAATAAAATACTATAAAAGTTGTCTTGTCTATTGTTGTATGACGGGAAATTGAACTAAATCTTGTTTTCAGTATCATAGTTAAAAATGTTTACATTCTGAATTCAAATCTTGCCTGGGTCAATCGATTTCTCTCTCTCTTTCTCTCAATAAAAAAGTACCAGTTATATGCTTCAAATTATTGACTGAATTATACTGTTCCACCACAAATTTGAAGAGGCGGTGTACCATCGTAATTCGTTATTATACTTCAAATAGAATACACGTGTTTACAGTTATGTGACCACACACCTTAAGTTTATTCTGTCCCACACACACATACAGACACACACACACACAAGCACAACCCCATCTACAAGCACACACACACACACACACACACACACACACACACACTCAAACATATATATATTTATATATATATATAGAGAGACGCAGTTGTGTAGCAGAGGAATATTTTCAGAAATGTTTGAACAATGCGGAAAGGATTTAAGCAAACTACGCATGTTTATGTTAATGAATGAAAAAAGAGAGAATATATAATCTATTCTACTCTAAGCACAAGGCCCTGAATTTTTTGGGAAAGAGGACTGGTCGATTAGATCAAACCCAGTACGTAACTGGTACTTAATTTATCACTCCCGAAAGGATGGAAGGCAAAGTCGACCTCATCGGAATTTGAACTCAGAACCTACAGACAGACGAAATACCTATTTCTTTACTGCCCACAAGGGGCTACACACAGAGGGGACAAACAAGAACAGACAAACGGATTAAGTCGATTATATCGACCCCAGTGCGTAACTGGTACTTAATTTATCGACCCCGAAAGGATGAAAGGCAAAGTCGACCTCGGCGGAATTTGAACTCAGAACGCAGTGGCAGACGAAATACCGCGAAGCAGTTCGCCCGGTGTGCTAACATTTCTGCCAGCTCGCCGCCTTCAAAGAGGACATATTCTTTTCTACTCTAGGCACAAGGCCTGAAATTTTGGGGGAGGGGGCCAGTCGATTAGATCGACTCTAGTATGCAACTGGGACTTAGTTTATCAACCCCGAAAGGGATGAAAGGCAAAGTCGACCTCGGTGGAATTTGAACTCAGAATGTAAAGACAGACGAAATACCGCTAAGCATTTCGCCCGGTGTGCTAGCGTTTCTTATTTCTTTACTGCCCACAAGGGGCTAAACACAGAGGGGACAAACAAGGACAGACAAACGGATTAAGTCGATTATATCGACCCCAGTGCGTAACTGGTACTTATTGACCCTGAAAGGATGAAAGACAAAGTTGACTTCGGCAGAATTTGAACTCAGAGCATAAAGACGAAAATGCTACTTAGTATTTTGTCTGGCGGTGAACGATTTCAGCTAGCTCGCCTCCTTAAGAACGAAAGTAATAAAAACAAGAGCACTCAGAGAGTGCAAACCGCCGCCAAAGCAACACCAACGTCTTTTCAATGATTAGCCAGAGATGATTTTTAAAATGAAAATATCTGCAATAAATTTAAATGCTCTCACAAACGAAAATACTAAAATGAACCCGATCGCTAGCAAAAATTAAGTGATTAAACAAGAAAAATAATCAAGAACCCTTGTCCGGCACCGCATCGATCCTAAAATCTAATCAGTTCGTGCCAGTCACGAGGCTAAACATCCCTGAACGTTTCATCTGAATCCATCCAGCGATTCTTGAATTATGTTGTCCACGGACAAACGAACAAACAAACAAACACGACTGAAAACAAAACCTCCCCCTTCGCCAAGGCGTAGGTAAAAAAAAAAAATGTAAACGTAAATATCTTCCCTAAACATTTTGCAAGCATAAATTCTTTCGGCTGTTGCTTTACCCTGATTTTGTCCTAATCGACAAAGGCCCTCCGTTCAACAACATCTCATTATTATTTCCAAGTATAATGCATCTAGATCAATATTATCTACGTATTCTTTTCTTCTAGGAGAAGTTTAATGAGATTTTGCTGTTATATCCAGCATGCCGAGCGACCACTTAAATATTCTCTTGTCTACTTGTGATCGGCATATTTTGCTGTAGATTTCTCTCTGGATACTCTGGATTCTGAAACTCTACGATCACAGACCTTCAAGCTATGGATAACTCGGCCGTTTCTTCAGGCGTACGGCCACAGCATTCAATGTGTCAAACGTCATTTTAAGATGGTAGGGCTTGATTTAGGGGACATTTGATTACTACTTCTAGAAGGATCCAGTAGCTACACATACAATGGCATTTCGGTTCGTTAACCGTGTAATACAATATTGCTAGCATAACAGGAAAATCGAAACCTCATCGCTGTATCATTGCGTTCTGCGTTGGCTGACATTGACCGTCTAATTATTTAGCAACCCTCTGACAATTTTCTATTCTTGTCTACTTCTGTTTGTTCCTCTTTCTGTCTGCCTCTTTCCCTTTCTTTCTCCCCGTCTTTGCCGCTTCGCTCCCCACGCTCCCAAATATTGGAATGCCCTTTCAGTTGATTTCCGACTGTCTAGATCCATTAATGCATTTAAATGCCGCACCAAACACTTGTTTATTCAACGACATCTTCTGTCTGATGTAGCAAATCTGTAATATCAGTCACCAAGCTAATACACGCACATACGCACACACGCACACACGTTTACATACATACATAAATATACATACCTGCATGCATACACACAACACACACAGACATACATAAAGAGAACCTGTAAGTGGGAGAGAAAGAGAAATGAGAAAAAGAGTTGGGGAGAGAGGGTGAGGTAGGAGCAACTTTGTTTCATATCTGATTCTCATTAAACTGCAGCATTTCAAATATTTAAACCTCTGTAAGAAGGCATTAATTAATTAGGTAATTAATTATTTGATTACCTCATTCAATCTCTCCTTCCTTCCGTCTTTCATTTATTCATTAATTCTTCGGACACAGGCATCGAGACAACTGCTTGGTTAATAATATACGAGATATTTTCTGCCATGTCATTTGTGGTCAAGCAAACAGCTGGCATTACAAAATGCTCATTTCATAACGGCTCCTGATTTTCCTTAACTTTCAGAACATACACATGCATATAAATATTTGAAAATATTTATAAATATGTATATAAATATGTCCATATGTCCATGCATGTATATAGATAGATATGTAAGTATATATACAGCGGGTTGCAAAAGTAAGTATACAGTAAGTATCACCTGAGTGTTATAATATTTTATTCATTAAAATGATTAGCATATTAAATTCGTTAGCCTCATTTTTAATATTTTCAGTATCATTAATCATAATAATACATTTATCATAACTATAATACTTTTATCGCAAATTTTAATTTCTTTGATAAAAATAAATGAGTATTGTATATGTTTTCTTTTTTCATAACTGTATACCTAATTTTGTACC
>NC_068997.1:16987563-16989070 GCF_001194135.2 Octopus bimaculoides
TCACTGGTACTTAATTTATCGATCTCGAAAAGATGAAAAGCAAAGTCGACGCCTTTCATCCTTTTTTGGGGCGATAAAAGAAGTATCAGCTGATCACTGGGGTCAATGTAATCGACTTAAGCTTTTCCCGAAACTTCTGGCCTTCTGCCAAAATTTAAAATCATTATCAGCTTTGGTAAGGAGGCGAGATGGCAGGTTCCTTAGCGCGACGGACAAATGCTTAGCGGCATTTTGTCTGTCTTTACCTTCTGAGTTCAAATTCTGCTGAGGTCGACTTTGCCTTTCATCTCTTCGAGCTCTGTCAAATAAGTACCAGTTGAGCACTAGGGTTGATGTAATCAACTGAACCGTCCCCGCGAAATTATTGGCCTGAACCCAATGTTTATAGACATGCCTTCCCTTGATGCATAAAATCTTTGATGAAGAATGAAGTATGGTTGTTTGAACAAGGAACTGCAGCTAGGTAGAAGACTGTCTGGTCTCACTTGAGTCTTACTTTTAAGTCTACAGTAGTTAACACTGATATACCAACAATAGAAATCTGTTGAGGAACTAATGAGATCATGAGTCCGTGTTCACGAAGTAGTGCATCGGAAAGTATCTGAAGTTCTAAATCATTCTTGCGTTCATACTAAAAATATAATTAAATAATAAACTGAGGGAAAATAATCTTCGCCCCCTTTCTTCTCTTTTTCTTTGGTCATTCGTCTTTTGCCTGTCGTAACTTGATTAAAAAATTTAATCTAACAACATACACTCAGAAACAAAGATGAATCGCTTGAAATCGTATTATGTACAGAAACAGTCTAAATATTGTATGTTCACATTTGCATTCGAGCAGTGGATTCAACAAGGCTATTCAACCTCATACAGCAAACCTCAAATGCCACTGATATGAATATATAATATCAGTAACAGTTTTTGTTGTTTGAAACTTAAGAGAGAACTGGGTCAATTTTTGCTTATGATTGATGTAAATTCAGTTTTACACAGCATTGTTATATTTGTCGTTTCCCTTTTTTAAACAGGCGTGGTTGTAATGTAAGAAGTTTACTTCCTAACTACACGGCTCCGAGTTCAGTCTCAATGCGCCACACCTTGGGCAAGCGCCTCCTACCATAACATCGGGCCGATGAATTTTCTGAGTGTGGACAGAAGCGTAAAGAAGCTCGCCGTTTGTGTATATGTGACTATATATATATATATATATATTCAGGTGAATATGGTATTTGAGTTTAGGCAACCGAGTTTATTATGGTATTATCCATACAGTTTCAAAATAAGGTGATTAAAATCAAAATAAGCTACTTGGAGAGTTTAGATTTAATTATAAAAATATATCTTTTTGTTTAAATGTAATTTCATTAAATTTTTATATCTTTGTGCAACTGAAGATTGCTCTACATTTTATATTTGATGTAATGTTTACATTGCTCAATTAAATGGAGTTGCATGAAATGATCGTACTGCATTAACTTTGGATATCCTTGTTGCTTATTTTGATTAT
>NC_068997.1:16989714-16991811 GCF_001194135.2 Octopus bimaculoides
CACCACCACCATCACCTCCACCACCATCGCCTCCACCACTATCACCTCCACCACCATCACCACCTCCACCATCACCACCTCCACCACCTCCACCACCACCACCATCACAAGCCGCCGTCGCCACTACTACTACTACTACTACTACTACTACTACTACTTAGGCGTGGTCATGCTCGACCAGTTAAGTAATTCGCAAACACGCAGTTCCAGGGTTTACTTTCCATTGTCTGGCACCTGGTCTTCTGTTGAAGCCTCAAATTCACCAAAACCTTGTGAGTGGAATTTGCTAGACGAAACCCTCCAGAAGCCCGATGCATATTTCCAAATAGGTTCTGGAGTTATCGCTTACGCGGAATATGGCTTGGTTATTTGAAATAAAGGACTTAGATTATTGGGATTACGAGTCAATATGCTTTGTTAAAGAAAATGAATCCATTAGAACGCATTTCGTTTTGCCCCGAACACATGACGGACTCGAAAGCCAAATGGTTGAGGGTCTTACGCAGATATAGGTAGAAATAAAGTCGCATAAACACAAACGTATGAGTGAGGTAACTGTAGCGGTAGTGATATAGGAGATGTAGGTAGTGGTGTTAAAATAAGGGAGTGTCTCAATGAAGCTAGCAATGGTGTATAGAGAAGAAAATATATTCGGAAGCTTTGAACTGTCGCACATGAAATTTGGTTTCCTCCTGTAAATTTCAAGCATATTTTGATGGGAAAAAACCCCAGTGACAAATAGAAAATTTATAAAGATTTCAAACTGAAGGAGACACCGAAGTTATTGCTGATTGATTTTATGAAAGTGGTGCTCTACTTTGTGTGATTGTGTATGAGATGAAATATACTGAAATATATTGTACAATATAGACGATCATAAATATTAGATGTTATTTTTCAATTCAAGAGACACAGAAGGTTGTATAAGACAAAGAAACAGTAAGGGACATTTTTCTCGAGTATTCCACATGTATTTACAAGGCGTCATATGGTATAGCTGCATATTATTCAAAAATAAATTAATGTCATTGGATGAAACAATGTAAGATAGAGCTGACTAAGGTTTACAGAGAAATATGTCATGTTTATTGTGAGAGGACATGGGGTATTTTAAAATACAAACAACAAACTAAAAGAGAAAAAAATATGATTGCTGTTTGGATGGTAAGATTATGGTAACGAAACTTCAAAACTATTAATAATTATTCAACATTTCATGAATGATATTTCACCGAACACAATGCACAAAAAGTCACGTTCGTGGTCATCATATTTAATGTATCGCCTGGAAATACAATTAGTTGCTAATAGTTTATGAGACGAGGAGGAGAAAAAACCAGATCAATGAATAACTATTGTAGCAATATAAGATGAGTAGGTTCGATTAGCAAATCCGAATGTCGTTCTGGTTTAACCTTCTTTGTATTTGGCAGATTAGTGAAAAGAAATCAGTATAATAATACACGTTAATGTACAAGAATAAGCAACAGACGTAATAGTAACCGCTGTGAGAATTTTATAAAATCTCTGTATGAGCAAATGACGAAATTATTTAAGGGATTCTGCGGATGTTAGAATCGGAAGTTTTCTACATTTATTTTTCTTTTTGTCTTCTAGTGTGTGAAAACTAACCAAATTCGTGACGGCACTTCAGTAAGAAATTGGAAATTCTACTCATTTTCATACAATCTAGAGAGCGTAACATTTTTTCACAATTATTTACTTTGACGTACCAAAATATGACAAACTTTTAAGGAACCAGATAAAGTATCGGAGTAATGAGGAAAAAGTTGAAGCGATATTATGTTTGTGCAGTGTATACAAGAGAAAAGTTACCTATATGCAAAAGGCTGAGTGGGAGCAATGAATTGATTGTTCTTTCAGAATTTTGAGCAAACGTAAAACGATTTTTGAAACATTGTCCAAAGTGGTCACGCGTGTAAACATGGATAAAGACGTTTGACAGGAAATTGGTACTCTTTACAATTTACAAATAACATCATAATACAAAGAATCAAGGATTTACTTTTTCGAACCATTGTTAAGTATAATAAATTCGAGTAATAAATACAAGTTTTACATACATACATGCATATA
>NC_068997.1:16991930-16995039 GCF_001194135.2 Octopus bimaculoides
TATATATATATATATATATATATATATATATATATATATATATATGCATGTGTATACATACGTATATGTAAGTATGTTTGTATGCTTAAACAATTGCGTGCATACATACATATACAAATTCATATACATACGTGGTGTCACCATTTGAAAAAAGGTAAACTACAGAATAGATCTTCTTTAAATAGCGTTAATAAGGTTTAGAAATGTAACTCAGTTAAAAGGGAAGTATGGCAGACTGTTTTAACCGTATAATACATATTTGATACAAAAGTAGAGGGCAACAAGGTGCAAAAGGCACAATAGAAGCGTAAGAATGAAAAGAGAAAATCATGTTAGACGCATTAAACAATCCACAGTATGAAAATACAAAGAGTACATTGATGCAAGAATAATTTCAAAGTTAGGTACAAAGCCATGAATGTAATGGGGTGAAGGAAATGAGACTGTCTGACATTTATGTTTTTTTCAATATCATTAGTGGCGTGATCGGAGTGAATTCTTTCTAACTAAGAACCAAAACATACTCACAAACTCGGAACAATGAGGATTAGGTTTATTCTAAGGTATTTGGCACATATGAACTTGGTATTCATTCAGTTTGACTCCGCCAAAAATAAAGACGAAATAACTCCATTTCTCGAAAGATGTAAGGAAATGGCATATTCTTTAATGGAATTTGATACCGAGAAAAGTGTTTTACATGCCATCACTTGTGATTTAATATGCCTGTAGCTAAAACAAAAATATTAAGACATTGAAAATACAATTAGCAAGACTACAGCTAACATCATGGCGGAATGCATGTCTATGAAGTTAACAAGTTCGGTGGAAATCAAGCGGTTTTGTCATTTCAGACAGGAGTATCTTACCATACACATGAGGCGGGGGACCGAAGTTTTGTAAATAAAACCGGCTTTGACAGAGTCGATGCAGGGAGTTGTTCGGACGGGCTCTTCTCTGATTTTAGTTGGCAAACTTGATCCTTCACGCAGCCCATAATCCTGCAAGCTTTCTAACCAAATCTCTACTTTCTTTCTTCGTTACTCGTTCATCATGGAATCCCTGTAAGTAGATTAACGAAACACTACCCGTCTTCCTCTAAGTATGCCTTGTTAGGTGTAAACAACTATAATACTTCGAAATTGTCAATGGAATTATAAGCATGCAGGTTCAATTTCCATTCTGCCTGAGGCAAATGTCCTGCAACGAATATGATTCCTAATCCAAAATTAATTTTCCTCGATAGATTTACACTTCAAAAACTAAAGATAAGTAGGGCTGGTGCGTAACTTAAACAACTATGTCTGAAAATAAAGAACGGTTAATCATATTTAATTTATGCCCTCAAAATTCGACTAAGGTGTGTAGTCATTTAATCAACCCATATACTTTATTGGTACTTATCCTCTTGAGTTTTATGGGATGAAAAAATTGAATCTGCAGAGGAAAATTGATGATCCCTAACTACATACTGCAAGAGACTCAATCCAAATATTGAGCAACTTGAGATCAAATATATATATATATATATATACAGGGTGTCCACAAGCTTATGTAATCTTAGATATACTGTGCGTGAATAGTAAAAAATACGAGGTAGTTTTATAATGGAATACAGTAACCCGTGACAATCGCGGGTGTTACGTTCCAAACCCCTTTCCCCGCGATAGGTGGAAATTCGCGAAGTAGAAAAAGTACTGTTCTGTATTTTTAAAATTAATTTTATAATTTGTATATATTTATTTTGTTATAAATGCAAAACAGCACCACGAAGGAATCGACGCAAGCTTAAATAATAAACCACGATAAGGCGAGAGATTACTGTACCTTTCGTTCTAAGTCTGTTTAAGGTGGTGAACTAGTAAAATCTTTAGCAATATTTCTCCCGAGTCTTTAGGTTTTGAGTTCAAGCTGCGAGGTCGGCTTGCCTGTCATCCTTTCGAAGTCGATAAAATAAGTACCAGTTGAGTACTGGAGTCGATGGAATCGATCGACCTCTTTCTTCAAAATTGCTAGTCTTGTTCCAAAATTGGAAAGCATTTTAGGTCATCAAGTGAAGCTACAGAACAGAAAATAAAATGGTCTGTTTTTCCGATAGAAACAGCCGCCAAACACGTACATATTTCATCCTAACGATTACCAAACCGAGGGCTACATTAAACAATGTAGTTCTAGATAAACTTCATGCTGTAAAAACGACGAGATGTTAAATGAATATTTCAGAGTCTATAACTATTTCAGCTGCTAAGTTTAAATAACAAAAACAAACTAAACATTCGTTGTGCTTAAAAAAAAAAGATTAAAGCCACATAATCTTCAAATATTACTCTGCTGTATTCAAATGGAAATAAGATATTAAGTAAATTAATTCCCAAAATGCAGGTTTAAAAAAGAAACAGGAGGGTTGAGGTCTATTTCAGCAAGACTGAGTTGGGATTGAAAAGGAAAAACAAAAATCCTGTGTCTCTTAAGAAGGCGATAGTTTACAGAACTCACTATTTCTCATAATCATTCAATCATTATCAGAGAAGTAAACAACTTTACTTTTCTTTTCGTAGTTACCTTAAAAATAAGGTGACTTCAGTACTTTAATATAACATGTGTACTCATGCGGAGTTGTCGTATGAACCTAATTGAATTACATGTTATATGGGAATGCAAAATCCCCTACCGTTCTCTATCCATCTCACATACATAGGTACAGGTGCAGGGTTTGTAAAAAGCAGTCGGCCCCAACCAATACGATGTTCAAATCCGTTAATGAAACATGAATTCGTATTTCACATTCATTATATGTGATATATTTTCTGTTTTGCATGGTCCTTCAAGTATTTAGGTATCATGTGGATTTTATTCATACCCATCTACATATTGGCAAATACATAGTATCACGCACATATATACGCATACCTGCACGTCAGTAATTTCTTATCAAGAAGGAACGTAACTATGTTTGTATGAAAGCATATGTGTATACACACACGCGCACGCTCGCGTACACACATAATTATGTATTTATATACAATACATGTATATATGTATACAAATATGTATTATGTATATATATATATATATATATATATATATATATATATATATATATATATAT
>NC_068997.1:16995470-16998917 GCF_001194135.2 Octopus bimaculoides
ATATATATATATATATATATATATATATATATATAGACATATACACACACACACACACACACACACACACACACACACACACATATATATATACATATATACACGTACAAAAACGCACCCAAACACATATATGTGTAATGAAAAATAATGCGTGAGATGTAGAATAGAGAGGATGATGTACACTGCGTAAATGTATATGTGTTTAGAAGAAGAAAAAACCCAGTGAAGCGAATTTAGTTTCAACGAAGTGAGAGCTAAAAGTTTGAAAGGAACTTGTTCCACTAACAGACTTAATTAACATCACAAACAAACGAAACGAATCAATTTCATTGGTGAAAAGATTTTCACGATAGGCGAGCTGATATCACTATTATTATTATTATTATTATTATTATTATTATTATTATTATTATTATTATTATTATTATTATTATTATTATTATTTATAGCTTTTGTTTTGCTTTTTCGTACAGTTATCCGCCGGTGCTTATTAAATTCATGATACATTTAGTTTTATATTCCACCCCCAAACATTTCCTTCACTTGGCTGCCTCATATCTTTTGTTTTTAAATTCCTATAGACATCCACCTGGAAGGAACATAGGTTGAAAATATTAATTCGTTCAATTTACACGGCTCAATGCGTTCTGTGCGCTCTAGATTAAACATTACAAAATATCTCCTTTCTACGCTGAATGCTCTCCACTTAGGTTGCTAATTCCACTGAGAAAAGCATGAAGATCAAATCTTCTCATTTCTTCTCTCTTAGGTTGAGTAGATAAGTTATTGAATTTTTTTTTTTGTGTGTGTGTCTCAAGTGATATGACATCATCTGTCTTCATAACGACGAGTTTGGTCCTAAGGGCAGACAATCTATTGGTGTTGGACTTTGTCTACAAAAAGAAAAAGAAATCATATTCTTTCCTTTCTGTCTTGCAAAGGTATTACTCGATCAAATCGATGCTACTATATTAAAGGTATTCATTTTATGGACACCTGGAGGAATAAAAGGGTAATTTGCCTCCCATGAAAACTTTTGAACACGGATTTACTTACTGGCGAAAATACTGAGATATTGAGGTAAATGGTTCGATGTCTTCCTCTTTGCGTAACGACACCATTCGTATGCTATGAAATAGTATAAATTTCTCATTTAAACACTAAACCACAAATATACAAAAACAGGTGTTAGATTCTGTATAAATGATGCATTCGTCAAGAGTATTAGCTTTACAAGTATAGTGGATTTACATTTAACCAGGAAAACCGTATAACATGCAACTATATCGAGGAAATCTCGTGTTACAGCTGATATATATAGTCAAATGGGTGGGGAGTCAAATATAATGTAAGCACATTCCAATTTCAGACCGAATAGGCACATCAAAATTAAAATAAAGATATGCATTCACATTGAAGCTGCTAGTGCATTCACCTACAATCAGAAAAACAAAATCATTATTGATATAGAAGCACTAGCTAATTAATTAACTTGATTTATATTGAAATTTATTCATAACTGTAGACGCTAATGAAAGCTCTTTTCACTCGCCTCACAGCTTTATCTTCACAGAGCAATATTTAATTGAAACAGATACCTGTATTTCAGTGGCGTCAATAGAAGTGTTTACTACTGGTAAAAATAACTAATAATTTCTGAGGAACAATTTACCATTAACATGCAGCAGCTGTTGCCCTTCACCTTAATGATAACAGTGTTAGATTCTTCATTCAACAATAATCCTTTATGCCGCTTCTGATATTGTCAATGTCATTTTTAATCAATACAAATTTTCTCTTGCGTTTTCTACATTAACATCCAAGTGGATGGTTAAGTCAGATTCTAACTGTATTCTGACAGTCTGATAATCTCACTGCATTTGTTAAGAATTTAAAACTTTTAGTTGCTTACAATAACCTTACGAATGACAAACCATTTTCCTTTTAGAAAAGAAATGAATATATCTGTTACATACAATATCGAAAAGATAGTCTGCTGTATTGTAATAGCAGCAGTTTCTTTTGAGACTTAACTTTTTAATTATTGGTAATCCTAGCAAATAAATACCAGAGTATGTAACGTGTTTGTGTGTCTGTGTGTGTATATATGTATATATATATATATATATGTCTGTGATATGTAATACCCACATACATATGTGTATGTGTGTGAGTGTGTATGTATGTGTATATATGTATGAATGTATTCTCAAGCATAATCACATTAAGCGACACACAAACTGTAGGAGCTTCCGTTAGTCTGTTTTCAAACTACATCTACACCAACATGCACAGTCTTGGGCAACATTTTGTGAGGAAGAGTGGCAATTAGCCATATTCGTAAGTCTCTCCATTTCCTCCCCAATAATAGAAATGCGGGTAAAAGGTGCGAAAATAACTGGTACCTATTTTATCGACCCCGAAAGGAGTAAAGGTAAAGTCGACAACGGTGGTATTTGAACTCAGAACGTAAAGACGGACGAAATGCCGTTAAGCACTTGTATTTAAGTTTGCCGTTTTACATTTGGTGTTTTATTATGGCATTTCCTTAATCCTCAGAGCACTATAAAGGTAAAGACATCCTTCGGTGATGAATGATCATTGGATTGCACCTAGAAAGTTGCCCTCCGAGGCGCAAGTTCAAGCAAAATTGCTTATGGAAATCCAACTGTCACCCATGGATGCCAGCCACTTCTCTCCACACCACAAATGTTATTCAAAGGAAAGGCAAATGCCAGTACAGTTCGACACCAGTGACGTAGTAACTCATTTCTACAGGTGCGTGAACTGGAGCAACATGAAATAAAGTGTCTTGCTCAAGAATATAACGCACAGCCCGATCCGGGAATCGAACCCACTATCTCATGATTGTGAGCCTGACCTTTTAAACACTGAGCCATGCAGAGCACTGTATTTATTATTAAAATGAAGGGAGGGATCGTGACCATGACCATCTTAGACCCTCAGTCAGAATCGATAGAATTAATGTCCGGTTTGAACCATTGGTGGAGGTTGACTCTTAATAAAACCTGAACAAAAAGAGAAGAAAATGGGTGACATTAGTGTGGAAATGACAGGCCTTGTGACGAGGTAATTACATTAGATATCGTTTACATTTTCCCTACAAAAGAGAAGGATTCGATTTGAGTGAAATATGGCACCTGATAGTGAGCTGGCAGTGGGTCAAAACACGAACTTTACTTTAGTTTTGTTTCTGATGGCGGTGTTGCATACTCGTGTGTGCGTGCGCACGCGCATCCCGTGGGTGATTGAGAGAGTGAGAAAGAGAGAGAGAGAGAACGTGAGAGAGAAAGAGTGATAGATAGAGATGGAGATAAAGAATTTACTCACTGACATGAAATAAAGAAAAGGAAGATTGAAGTCTAAATTTACTATCTTAATGTATTCTTATTCATTCGGGTTGTGAGCGTAGCAAATATCTACCTA
>NC_068997.1:16999096-17000785 GCF_001194135.2 Octopus bimaculoides
TATATATAGATACAGACACCAAGAGAGAGGGAGAGATAGAGATTGAAAGAAAGAGAGAGAACACCAAGAGAGAGGGAGAGATAGAGATTGAAAGAAAGAGAGAGAAAGGTAAAGAGAAAAATAGTTACAAACATATACATACTTATGATATGTATATATATATGTATGTATATACATATGTATATATATGTATATATACATATATATATATATATATATATATATATATATACACACACACACACACACACACACATCTCTCCCCCTCTCTCTTTATATATATATGTATTTTGTTTTCAATGTGACTCTTATGAATGAGAGCCCTACCTTTATTTATTTATTTCAAAATTATTTCTTTTTACTTTGTCTTTTTTTTCATTTGATATTTCAAATACCAATAACCTATTTAACTCTTTGAAAGACACTTATGCTCAAGAACGAAATACTTAAAACATTAAATGGTTGACCTGAAAAGTCAGCCTGTTGCACAATATACCACATCATAAGTCCCATAGAGTTAAAACTGCACAAAGAAATAAGAAACAAAACAAAAAGCAGAACAAAAATATACTAACGCACACACGTGTGTATGTGTATGTATTTGTGTTCTTGTGGTGTGCGTGAAGCCCTATTAATAGCTTGTGTTTATTATTCATTTCTAGTGAATATAAGATCCAGGATGTTCAGGTTGAGGATTTTGCACGTCTCTCTCTCTCTTTTTTTTACAGTAATAGTTTGATGTATTATTAACAATCAACGGCGTTGGAGAGCATAAGGATTAAAGTTGTAAAGTTGTTATTGAGAAAAAGTTAGCGGATATGGAGGACTGGAAGTTATCCGAAAACTGGAAACAAAAAAAAGTTGCCTGTATTATGATGATTCGCGCCGGATATCAAAATTATAACTGTGGGCCTGTAAACGCTGTAAGACGCGACATGGAAGGCTGTAATGGAGACTATGAAGCCGTGACCTGTAGAAAGCGACACAGTAGGCGTTCTGACTGCGTCTGCACACCGGGGCTGATCCCGATTCAGGCAGCTATGTTAAGCTGCTGGAAACTGATCAATCCATGACTGGAGAGGGCAGTTACTGGAAGATCATATGCATGATAGTTGGATTCGGCATTTTGTCATACCTCCGGAAAAAGTCAGTTTTTGGAGAATTTCTACGACTTCACCAGCTCCAATTTCTGTCGTCCTAACTCCCTCGATTGTAATCCTACGAATTATTATGCATGGGGTGCGGTTGAGAAATACACTAACTGCTCTGCCTTCAACACCAAACCCGAAACGGTGCCCAAGATAAAGACGTTTTGAAAGATCTATCTCGACCTTATCAATAGGTATTTTCCAATACGCAGACGATACAAAAGTCTCGCAGAAAATACAGAACTCCAGTGATGTTGCACACCTGCAGCAGGAATTGGACTCAGTTTACAGATGGGCTGAGGATAATAATATGCAGTTTAATGCTGAAAAATTCCAAGCTCTGCGCTACCAACGTCCAAAACTGAATATGAAACTTACAGAGTACACTGGTCCGCAGGGAATTTCAATCCCAGAGCCTAAATCAGTGAGAGACCTGGGTATCGACATGAGTGATGATACCTCTTTCCAAGTGCACATTACCAGGATGGCAACAAAGTGCAGACGATTGGCTCGATGGATCCTGAGAACATTCAAAACCAGA
>NC_068997.1:17002635-17006032 GCF_001194135.2 Octopus bimaculoides
TATATATATATATATATATATATATATATATATATATGTATGTATGTATAAATATATATGTATGAATATATATATATATATAAAACACACACACACACACACACACACACACAGACATATATATATATATATACATATATAATATCATATACTTATATATAATTCTCTGTGTGTTAGAAGGATGTTGTATGTGTCTATAGCTCGACATAGAATGTGAGTGGGATAATTAGAGAATGACTCCACTGGAGCGCAAAAGTGTATTGAATTGATGTGACGTTCAAGGTGATTAAGTATTTTTCTATGCGCTCATGTTTTCTATGTGTTACTATTCTCGGAGTATGTAAATGTTCTTTATGATTTTTTGCTTTGCCCCTCATGGGCTGATGTGTGTGTATGCATCTCTCTGTTTGTATGTTTGCATGTGTTTGTGCGCGCGCGCGCGCGTGTGTGTGTGTGGCTTTGTACGCCTATGTTCATATGTGTGTATGTGTGTAAAGGAATACCTTCGTGTTTATGAGTAATTGTTTACAATTTTTTGCTATATTGCACCAATGAATAAGTCGCGACAAAATGACGAATAAAGATCAGTAATATTTGCTGTTATTGTTTAAAACCTAGGTCAATCATAAAGAGACCAACCCTACAACCAGTGGCATTTCAAATTTAAAAAAAATTTCTTTAGTTATATGCAGAAATAAATAATCGAATCTACCTGTAATTTTCATTTTGAAACTGTTGCAGCATTCATTTTACCGATATATGCATGTATGTATGAATGTATATATGTGTATGTATATATATATATATATATATATATATATATATATATATATATATATAACCTCGTGGATATCGTTGGCGATTTTTTATTCCTCCGTCTTCCCTTCTTTTGACTTTCCTATATTTCCGACGAAGTGCTCCGCTCGAAACGTCAAATTCTCTTTCTCTCCTTTTCCGAGCGTTCAGTAACACAATATTTGTATCATGTCCTTGCGTTGTTGTTTTTGTTGTTTTTTTTGTCATTTTACGTTCTGAGTTCACCGAAGTCGACTTTGCCTTTCATCCTTTCGGGGTCGATATAAATAAGTACCAATTGAACACTGGGGGCCAATTTAATTGACTAGTCCTTCCCTCGAACTTGCTGGAATTGTGTCGAAATTTAAAATCAATATTTATTGAGTATTTAAGGCGGTGAACTGGTAGAATGTTTAACTGACCAGGCAAAATTCTTAGCGGCATTTGTTTCGTGTTCAAATTCCACCGTAGTTCAACTTTGCCTTTCATCTATGGGGATCGATGAAATAAGTACCAGTCACATACTAGTGTCGATGTAATCAATTAGCCTCTTCCTCACAAAATTCTAGACTTGTACCTATATTTGAAAAGATTATTAATCGAATGCTGGAAAAGCAAAGCACCACTGTGTTCATTTCTCTGCAGAATTGTTTTGGATTAACACACTCCAGCTTGTTGGCTCCAAGACAACATATACAGTTCATTACTATAAGCTAGAGCAACACATATGAGAGCAATAAGCTCTTATCGTTCTGCTCTCCAAAGGTAATAATCCTGCAACCAAAGTGGATGGTTTATTTCTTCGATGATCAAGGCGTTGAGATCTCAGTAACCCAAACAATCAAGACAACAACAACGACAGCATGGAGCTGTTGGTCCCGTTTACGGTAGCCATATGAGAAATTAATGTGTTAATATGAGAAATTTGTATATTTTCTTCTACATCAGATACAAAATCCTCTCTTTCTCCTTCACATTCAATTCAGATTTCGAATTAACACTCAAATATACTTTCGTACAACGTATTCTTTCCGCTGTTACTGCAATATATTGCTTTTCCTTCACTCTGCGTCAGGAGCCGGAGGCTTCTCACATTTCGGACATCGCAAAGTAATATTTGGAAAATAATTTAGTATTATGAGGTAAAGAACTGAAGTTTAATGCATAACATTCCTATTTGGGATTTCGGGTCGGCACATTATCTTTTGTCGTATCACATATTCAGGTCTTCACGTTTTGCTGCTGGAAATTGTATTCGGCCTTGTTCAGGTGTTTTAATAATTAAAGTATTTACAGTCATATACATTCACTATATTTTCTATCAATTACTTTTAGAAGACACTGAAATTTTCAGTTGTATTGAATAATACATACATACATACATACATACATACATACATACATACATACATATATACATGCATTCATAACTGCATATATACGTACATGCTTATATACGTATATACAATCACTCGCACGCAAATGTATGTACATGCATATATATACATACACACATATGCCTTCATAAATATATAGACATTCACAAATAAATGAATTTGGTAACATACGCACAAAAGAAGGAAAAAGGGTAAAAACGGAAATACATATATATATACGTAATACGCTTACATTTATTGTACGCACAACTGACACTAGGACGAACAAAATCAAGGGGTAAAATTAAGAACATCGAGATATGTTGCAAAAGAGAAAAGAAATGATAAATAAATAACACAAGCAGAGAGAGAGGGGAGAGAGAGGGGAGAGAGACGGTGGTTGGGTACGAGAGGTGACATACAGGAACAAAGGGTAAGATACAGTCGTAATGTATATAATGAAACGATTGTATTTTATTCAAAATGTTTTACAGGTTTACAGGCGAGTCAAACATTTCAATAAGTTCCTCCTTGTATGACCTCATCGATTCTTATGACATTGTCGATATAAAAAAAAATATCAATTGTAAGACCGGAGACGACTAGTCCAAAACATGCTTTCTGGGGGTAGAGATATTTCGTGTTTTGTATTTAAACAAAGCAGATAAAATTTACAAACAAAGCAACAACAAAAAATTGCTTATGTACATTATACATTATACATTATACATACGCACACAGACTACAAAACATACTCCCGCGCGTGCACACATATATATACTTTCTGCCCTCTCTGTCCTCTCTCCCACTTCTATCCTCCAAATAGACGCATACCGAACTTATGTATACGTACACCTAGCATTTACTCAAAGCTGAGAGTGGTTCGTTATTCGAAGTTGTAAGTTCCAGATCGACTAGCACCTGATCTTGTTGACGATGAAACAATCTTAGCTTACACATCAGCTAAAAAGCCTGAGTCGTTCCACAAAGACAAGCGGGCGGTGTTAGTGTCACTACACTTATTGTAATCAATATCTATAAAACACAAGATGTTTGTGTGTGTGTGTACGTGATGTGGGTTATGCACGTCCACAAATTAGCACGCATGTCGCTCCAATTTTAGGAGGACATTGTTCATGACCCTATCTGTGTTTTTGTCAACTTTTTCTCACAGAGGCACCCGCGTATAGCTGTAAAAATCGATAAACTTTTACCAATTTTGAAGT
>NC_068997.1:17006772-17009819 GCF_001194135.2 Octopus bimaculoides
GTTAGAGTTAACATAGAAGGGACAGGCTCCTTATTTTTTGGTTAAGGTTGTTGGTAAGCTTTCCTAAGTTACTCCAATCCAGATCCCCAACGCAAACCTTCAGATCAACCTTCTCCTATGCAGATCTCTAATGCAACATTTAAAAAAAGAGTCAATAAGTGAAAATAACCAATAAACTGATTCCTTATGGGATTTCCCAATCAAATTGCCAGCAAACCATTTTCAGCCAAACCAATTTCAACGGATTTCGCTCAAATCTGATGTCGATGTTACTTATTTTGGTTTGAAATAAAGGACTTAATCATTTAATAATCCTAGCTTAATCCCGAGCAGCGCCGGGTTATACTGCTAGTATAGAAGTAAATATGCACACTTCAAAGTGTATTGAAGAATTCTTCAATTTAATGTGCGGTTGTTGTTTTTTATTATTATTATAAGTAGGCGTTCCGCCGAGGCAAAATTTACCTTTCCTCCTTTCGGGAGGGGGGGGTCGATAAATTAAGTACCAACTGAACACGTGGTGTCGATGTCATCAACTAGCACGCTCCTGCAAAATTCCTGGTAATATACGAAAATTTGAAACCATTATAAGTAGACGCAAAAAGGCGACGTGCTGGCAGAATCGTTAGCAAGCCGGGTGAAATGTTTAGCAGTATTTCGTCTGACGCTACGTTCTGAGTTCAAATTCCGCCAAGGTTAACTATGCCTTTCATCATTTCGCTGTCGATAAATTAAGTACCGGTGAAACACTGGGATCGATGTAATCGACACCAGGCTTCCCTCAAATTTCAGGCTTCGTGCCTATACTAGGCTTTGGTCAGCAGAGGCTATAGCAGACGACACTTGCCCAAGTTGCCACTCACTAACACTGAACCGGTGACACATGGTTGGGAAGCAACCATCTTACCATACAGCCACTCGCATGAGTGTGTGTGTGTTTGTGTATGTGTGTGTGCGTGCGTGTTGAAAGACAGTCGCTTGCTACAATCTCGGAGATGTTATGAGGCATAACTTGTCTGGGGTTCCTAGGCACCTAGAGGCAAAATTCCACGAAGCAAAAGATTGACTCAACTAAAATATGAATATTATTAATTTCTACGGCGAAATCGAGTACTCGTCTGACATCTATCATTCAGAAATGCCACACATATACTTATATTAAAATGCATATTTTTGTGTATATACAATCACCCCACACAGATTTGCTTGCAGTCATAATACATTCGTACATAATACAAACGTACAATTATAACTTATATACACATACAAAGTTATAACAGATGAAATATGAGCAGCAATTGCGTAGATCTGTCATCGGTGAAGATCAGATACGAGAGTCAGATAACATTTGTTTCGTACGTTTATAGGCGGCTGCCCTTTATCATTTTGAAGATAGTGATAGCTGAGTTACTTAGCTTACATCAGGTATTCATTTTATTTCGAAATCGGAAGCAATTCGGCACCACAATTACTTCACTGTTTACCGGAAATCTATCTATCTATCTATCTATCTATCTATCTATCTATCTATCTATCTAGCTAGCTAGCTATTTGTCTGTCTCTCTGACCGTCTGTCTGTCTGTCTGTTTTTTCTCTGCGAAAATGGATAGGCAGAGTCTTTTGGTCATTTTATCATCTTGCAATTGACTGCAACCTTTTTGGTGCCGCTTATTTGCAGTGACTCTTTCGTACAAAAATCCGCACGAAAAGCCAAACTATATTTAATAGAATGCTTGTACAAGCATTAAAAGATGTTATTAAGATGTTATTGCTCGGGTTTGCGTTCCGACATAATCCCAAATGTCAGTGAATGCTCAACCGATGCTAGTATTAATTATGGTATATCTCAGTATCTAATTACCTAATTATATTCTAATATTGTGTTACCTTAAAAACAAGATATTCTTAAATCTCCAAATCATCCAATAGGTCATTGCTTTTTCGAGTAAAATAGTTCTAGCGTTTGGCGGTTTTGATTATTTCTCTTTAATTATCTATCCACAAAAGGGCACAACGTGATAAAAATTTTGACAGTTTAAGTATTCAATATTACGACATTGAAACTTGCACAGCAGAAAATTGGCTAAATTGATAAAAAAAAAATTACTATGCTGTATTTGGTTACTTGCATGTACACATAGAGCTCCATTTTTGCCGAGGTCAACTTTGCTGTTCCTCCTTCTAAGTCAATTAATTAGCACCAGACAAGTACTCGATGAATCTAAGAGGCTTTGTCCTCAACCGAACTATGTGGGCTTAAGTCCAAGTGAGAAATTAACAATTAGCCAGCGACTATTAACAACGGTTTGATATTGATATCGTAATTATTTAATCAAATATCCGTGAGAGCTTTTTTCCTTTCCTTTTTTTTTTTCATAGCAATTTAGCTTTCACTTCACCCGGCGTTGAAATCAGTATTATGTAATTAAACGCCTTTACTTCAAAGAATCTCGGTTTTCATAGATGATTTTTAAGTACACTTGTCAGATAATTGCAAAATGGAAGGCAGCAAGATCGTGTCTAGCGACTTTGAGAAAAAAAAAATGTTTTCATGACTTTAATCTTGTTACCACAGACTAGACCGAACACTGTCTGTCTATCTGTGTATCTATTTATCTATCTTATATTTTAAAAGGCAAGTTGTCTGTCTGTGTGTTGTGTGAACCATGTCTACTCCTACATTTTTCAACCGAATTTCACCAAATTTGACACGTGTGCTCTCTTTGACATAGAACGCATTTTCTTATAATTTTTTTCCCAAAAATTCGTGCCCACAGCATAAATAGAATACTCCCAGTTCGCCTAGCATTTGAACCCACCACGTCTATGCAACGGTACACGTACAATTTTCGGCGCTTCTTCAGACGCGCACTTCTCCAAGAAAATGACGCGTAATTTCTAAAAAAAATATGAAAATGGGAAATATATCCAAAATAAATGAAGTATACAAAAAATTCGGAGGATTCATCTTTTTTTTAATATTTTATTCCAAAAAACAAACCTATATTAACCCTTAAATTAACATTTAATACATGTGCTTAATAAAT
>NC_068997.1:17010091-17012504 GCF_001194135.2 Octopus bimaculoides
TATATATATATATATTGAGTAATTTATTTGTAATAATTATTGTGGCATTTACCGTTAAATTAACAGTTCGTATATCTATATATATAAAATTCATTGTCTGTTTGTCTACCTGTTTCCAATACATTCTTAAAGGGCTCCATCAAATCAAATCAAATCAAATTTTACAAGTTAATAGTAGCACACCCCACGTGTTATTTCTTCACCACACACATTCTTGAAGAATCTTAGTCGAACATATCGACATCAATACTTATTTTCTAATGCCTGGTAATTATTCTATCAGCCTCTTTTAATGAACTGCTACTTTACGGGGACGTAAACGAACAAATACGGGCTATCAAGCGGTAATAGACGGAAAACACAGACACAATGATATACATACACACATACACGCACATACACACGCACGTGCACACACATTGATGCACCCAACACACACACACACACGCACACACTCACACATGTACAATGGGCTTCTTTCAGTTTCCGTCTACCAAAACCACTGAGAAGGGTCTGGTCAGTCCGGACATAATACAAGGCAATTGGCCTATGTGTGACGTAGTGGGTCTGAACTGGGAAACATGTGGTAAGGAAGGAAACGTCTTGCTACATAGCCACAGCTGCACCGCTATCTTTTAACTTGATCTCTTGATTGGTCTTCATATTTAGGCATGTCTTGTCTATAGTTTAAAGCAGTAAAGATAATAAGCATATCAAGGCTTATACATCCATACGGTCATCCCTACCCGATGAAGCAGTTTTTGTTGGCGTGTGACTTCTAATGTGTAGAAGGCAGACACAATAAAATACATATTTTGGCTGGTGATATTACTATTTAGAGCTGAATCGTTGATCGTCGAGCGTTTTCTTTCTCCATTAAGGAAGTAGCAATCAATTGTGTAAAGCGTGTGTCTGTGTGCTACCAGCATGTGGATTTTAAGCATTGTGCTGTGCTATTAGTATCGTTTGAATCATTAATCATTTATTTTTTTTATGGAGAATTCTGTATTAGAAGGATGCGTTGCTTACTAATGTCTTCCAATCAAGTTTTATTTTATGTTCTATGATGTGTGGTGCAGTGCTATTATCGTATCGTGTTGTAAATGCATAGTGAGCCGGCGGGAGAATGTTGAACTTGTTTGGCCAATGTAACATTTAGGTTACTGAAGTTTACAACTTTTACGTTTCTAATCAAATTTGTAAATTACATTGGAGATTAGTATGTATGTTTGCGGGCTTGCAGGCTTGTGTCTCGTTATCGATAGCTTGTTTTTTTCTTTTTTTGTAGTTTGTTATTTGTATTATTTTATGAGTGACTGCATTGCGTTTTGTGTTCCGATTTATGGGGAGATGTTTTTTTGTGTTTTTATAGCATCTTCATCTATTCTATAGCTCGTATGTATTTGATTCATTTACTACACTTTAATGTGTGGTTTGTTTCTTTTTAATAGGTGTACTGTCTGATGTATTTACTGCGTTTAATTTGTTTCTATATTGTTCTATAGCTTGATCTACAAGCTTGTTGATTTTTACCCGTTGTTGATTACTGTTTGTTTTATTTTGCAGATTTCTTTGTGTAGTGCTTGCGGAGGAGGAGAATCTAAATGTTTTTTTCTAGCTAGTGATTTCATTACCGACATTTTATATCATTGTGGACATTTGCTTTCTCTCCAAGTAATCACGCCATGTATTAGAGATATTAGTATAAATGCAGGTGGTATATTTGTTATTTCTTTTTATCTCAGAGTTTATATCTCGAAACGTTGATGGACCTAGCAACTTTACTGTTTCAAGCAAAAAGTAAATAACACATAAGAGAATACCAAATCACCTAAACTAAAAGTGATAAATCTAAAATTCAACATAAAATTAACGTTTCACCGCATATATAAATGGTTGCACACACACACACACATCACAGAAACACACATACACACATATACGTATATAAGTACGAAAGCAAATATATTTGCATGCATATGGATAGACACACACGCACACTAAGATATATATATGTACATATGAATGCGTGTGTGTATATATATGTGTTATATAGACATACATATTTACGTACACACACACACACACACACACACGTGCGGCGCGCTTTCCCGCAGCTCGTCTCCATGACCGAACTGCAGTCGTGGATTAAGAAGAGGCCGAGGAAGGGCGAATGACACCGCGAGTGTCGCGTTGCTCTCCGGCAACTCCAACAACCCGGGTCAACCTTGAGCAACTGCATCACAACTAACGCATTCTATAGTGGATTAGTGGAGGGAAGGTACGACGACGATCTCGGGGCGAACCTGGGCGTCGACGAGGAATACCTGACCCGCCTGTTTAAGACGACCTTCGGGCCGGGACCTATGGACAACTTCCAGAGATCTCTGGCCTGGCAGTGCTATCGAGAAGC
>NC_068997.1:17013087-17014515 GCF_001194135.2 Octopus bimaculoides
AAAAACAAAAAGGCAAAAGAGAGTCACTTACTGTTATAGTTTCTGCAATGACAATATTGACCAAGGTTACCGTGGTCTTTTCCGTAGGCCTTTCTTACCACGGCTCAACCTAAACTGTCCTCCCCTCTTTTTACACGAGAACATTACTGTGATACACGATCCCTATTGATCGCTTTTTTTTTTCTCGGTCCCTTTTGATCGAACTCCCCCCTTTTTTCCTTCCTACGATCCCTTTTGATCGACACCCACCCCTACTTTTTCTTTTTTTCCCTCTTCCTTCCCCCTCCTAAAAAGAAAAGCTCTGCATTGTATTCGTCCCATCTTTGTTGAGCCCTGTGTGGCTAATAAAAGAAATGTATCTAGTTATCTATCCATCTATCTATCTATCTATCTATCTATCTATCTATCTATCTATCTATCTATCTATCTATCTATCTGTCTGTCTGTCTGTCTGTCTGTCTGTCTGCGTGCCCGTCTGTCTGTATGTATGTACGCATGTTATTTTCATTATCTCCGTCTTTATCTAACAGCCTTCATGTTTGCCTGATATCTATAAAACTCAGTTACGAATCTACTTACATCGTTATATCAGATTATTTTTGGCACTCTTCTGTCTCTTCCTTTCAACTGATTAATATATAAGAATATATATTCCAACCTTATTATTTAAAGTATTTGAATTATTCGAGTTGTTGCGAAAAAGAAGGAAAAAATAAAATTCTGCTTTCACCTCACCGCTTAGTACATTTTATTCGTTTCTATAAGCGATATGGCATTAATTAGAGAATTAGCTAAATATGTTTATGAGTAAATGAATAACAGAAAGAAAGTAAAAATAATACATAAATAAGGTGAACAAGTGATTTCATTAACCACATTCTTTTATAATAATATTTAACATTTTCATTTAATTAGCAGGGTATAGTACAGCTCACATGGTACAGCACCCGTCATAATACACCTCATATATAATAGCGACTGTTTATGTTCTTTTTCGACTCCTGCTGTCGTCCATTTTGTTTTTACGTCGAGTTCCGGAAGAAATTCAAAGCATTTTGTCCCATCTCAAAACAATGGTGGTTCTTGTAATGAAGCTAAAATAAATATTAAAAATATAAACAAATATACAAAATTAATATTCTTTCCACAGATGTATTAGTTTATATAAATTTAACAAAGCATATACTATAAATTATATAATTAAATAAAAATTAGTAGTTGTATTTATTTGAATATATTTTATTGTTTTGTTTATATATCTACGTTATGAATAGGTGTTTAATTAAAACTTATACAGACCAAAGAAAAACAGAACTAAATTACACTATGGTGATAATACAGTGTGTAAATCCGCTAAATGCAATACAGGCATACAGACATATGAAAAGGAGAGAGAGAGAGACAAAGTAACATTCCAACGCTAGTTGA
>NC_068997.1:17016691-17024841 GCF_001194135.2 Octopus bimaculoides
TATATATATATCTTTCCCTACATACACTGGCAACTACTCAAAGATACAAACTAATCCCTCCACACAAACACGCAACCACACACACACACACACACTTACAAACGTATACACGCTCATACATACACACATCGCAAAAAACACACACATATACAATTATACGATGTTAATGAAACCCCACATAAATGTCAAATATGTCATAAAATGGTTATATAAAATTTGCCGTATTTATGTGAAACTATCCCATATATCATTCGTTTTTTGTTTTATTTTTTTGTGACCGAGCCGAAAATAAAGGGAGATAATAACACTTGGACGCTGAAGCCTATGTAGAGAAAGATATAGGCGCCGACACAGAAATACGCAATCCTTCGCATTTTCATACGTACATACGTAAAAACATGGACACACAAATACGCGCGCGCGCGTGCACCCCCCCCCAGTCACATACAGCTTTTCATCTATCTATCTATTATTCTATCTATCTATCTATCTATCTATCTATCTATCTATCTATCTATCTATCTATCTATCTATTATTCTATCTAGCTATCTATCTCTTTATCTATTTACGTTTTTATCATTCTATGTATGTATGTATGTCTCTATCTATCTATCTATCTATCTATCTATCTATCTATCTATCTATTTATTTATCTCTCTGTGGAGGCGCAATGGCCCAGTGGTTAGGGCAGCGGACTCGCGGTCATAGGATCGCGGTTTCGATTCCCTGACCGAGCGTTGTGAGTGTTTATTGAGCGAAAACACCTAAAGCTCCACGAGGCTCCAGCAGGGGATGGTGGCGAACCCTGCTGTACTCTTTCACCACAAATTTCTCTCACTCTTACTTCCTGTTTCTGTTGTGCCTGTAATTCAAAGGGTCAGCCTTGTCACACTGTGTCACGCTGAGTATCCCCGAGAACTATGTTAAGGGAACACGTGTCTGTGGAGTGCTCAGCCACTTGCACGTTAATTTCACTAGTAGGCTGTTCCGTTGATCGGATCAACTGGAACCCTCGACGTCGTAACCGACGGAGTGCCAACCACATATGTTGAAGGATACAGTAGCAGAGCTAGTATTTTGCCTTTGTTTACCAGTTTATGATTAAGTTTACTAGTTTAAATAAACCGCAGGTCAAGGTATTCCAGACGTTGTCGCCTCAACTTTTTAAAGACAAATTTAGGGCATTATACAACGGGCTATCTTGTTTTAAAAAGGTATCCAGTGATATTCAAGGGCTTTGGCTCTGTTAAGAACAGGTCAAGCGAATTAGATTTGGCTGTTTTGCAGCCTCGTTACACACACAATTATATAAAAAAATGAGTTCAAATTCACACACTCATGCACACACACACACACACACACACACACACACACACACACACACACACACGCTATCTCTCTCTGAGTCTTACACACACACAAACACAAGTATAACACGCCGTTTCTACCCTACACATAAAAAAAAGACACAGGTACATATACACACACGCACTCTCTCACTCTGTTGCCCTGACATGCAGACTTACTCCCCCTGTCCCACCTCTCTATCTCTCTCTCTCTCTCGCTCTCTCTCTCTCACACACACACACTCTCTCTTTTTCTCTCTCTAATACAATCACACACACATACATACTAATTTTCCTATACATATGCACACGCACATACACCAAGTGACCTGAAATCAATCGAACATACAAATAAAAACACCGATACACAATCACTTGCGAAGATAAAAGAAAAGCACAGCAAAACTAATAAAAAAACACACAGAAAGTTACACCAGAAGATACATGCTCCTGACAATGCTACTACATCCGCACCCATAGCAATACTTAGACAAAAAGGCATTCATGAAGCATGTAAAATAACTCGAGAAATTATTTTTTATTACTTCTAAATTATCTCCCCTTTTCTTTAGTAGTTGCTTGCTATTTCTGCTAGGTATTTCATTTCTTTTCGATAATATTTTTTTCTACTTTAGGCACAAGGCCCGAGATTTTTGGGGAGGGAGGGCAGTCGATTAGATCGATCCCGAAAGGATGAAAGGCAAAGTCGACCTCGGCGGAATTTGAACTCAGAACACAAAGACAGACGAAATAGCGCAAAGGATTTGACCCGCCGTGCTAACGTTTCTGCCAGCTCGCTGTCTTTCTTCCCCCAAATATTAATCTTTTGCTTTCTTTAACATTTCTTTCACCGATCGGACTTCAGCCATGCTGGGGCACCACCTTGGATGGTCTTGTTGAGTAAATCGACCACGGTACTTACTTTTGAATGTCTGGTTCTTATTGTAATGTAATTTTTTAGCTAAACAGCTAGGTTACGATATAAATAGGGACAAAACAGCTGTCAAGCTGTGGTAGGGCCACACAAAAAGAGAGACAAAGACAAAAAGAATAGAAAATTTAAAATAGAAAATTTTATCTAGATCTTTTCCTTATGACAAAAGGAAATCTTTTTGTCCTCTTAGTATGGAAGAGCAATTTTCAGTCCTCTTTTCCATATGTATAGTCATAATGTGCACACGCATGTGTGTGTGCGTGTCTGTAAGTCCGGGCTTTGCGACCAGCACAACTGGACAACCGGTGTTTGCATGTTTACTTCCTGCCTGCTTACTTAGCGGTTGGGAAAAATGGGTTAGATAGAATAAATATCAGATTTAAAGGAGAAAAAAAACAAAACAAAACAAAAACAAAAAAACATTGGTGGCAATTTATTCGACGAATTTTTTTCAAGGCAAAGCTCCAGCAGCGCCGCAGTAAAATGAATGAATGTGGGAAAAGATTAAAAAAAAAAAAAGATATCTGTAAGTAGGTCAATGCCATTAACCATCTCTTAATCTTTCACACACATTATAGGCGTATCTGCGGCTGTGTGGTAAGAAGCTTGCTTCCTAACCACATCGTTCCGGGTTCAGTCTTACTGCATGACACCGAAGCCTTGTGGGTGGATTTGGTATGGGAAATTGAAGGAAGCCCGTCGTATATATATATATATATATATATATATTTATGTATGTATATTTTTGTGTCTGGTTTGTCCTACCATCGCCTGACAACGATGTGTGGTTACGTCCCCGTAACTTAGCGGTTCGGCCGAAAGAACGATAGAATAAGTACTTGGTTTACAAAGAATAAGTTCTGGGGTCGATTTTTTCGACTACAGGCGGTGCTCCAGCCTGGCCGCAGTCAAATGACTCAAACAAATAAATGAGTAAAAGAGTTATATCAACCTAATCCATATTTATTGAAATAAATATCGTTATTTTTGACATGTATTTGGTAGTGTGTATGCAGATGGGTATATGTGCGTGTGTGTGTGTGCATGTGTGTATATGTGCGTGCGTGAGTGTGTGTGCATGTGTGTGAGTGTATACGGTCAAAAGGATATGTATAAATATCTGTATGTTTGTAGATATATATTTATCTTCTTAACCCAATCGTGTTTGTCTGCATCGATATATATATATATATGTATACACACACACACACATATGTACGTAGGTGTGCGCACGTGTGTTCCTGCTAATGTACATGTATGTGCATTTGACGGAAAATGCTTATGTACATATACATCATAAACGACAGCTACATTGCTCTTCGATTAAGAGTTTATAGTCGTGTACTTGTATGTGTCTAGAATTGCCTGTACATGTGTATGGATGCATATGTGGGTGTTTCTCTCTAAGTGTGTATGTATATGTACACATATTGTGTGTATGTGTGTGTGAGTGTGTGTTTTTGTGTATGTGATATGTACATATCTATTCTTATACAATTTACATTAGAAATTGTATATTTATTTATTTATATAAGTTTTCATGAGAGTAAATTAGTGGGACAGACATAACAGCTGCTGCCGACCGTGTGGACACAACTTTGTTATAAAAAACAAAAAGAGCAAGATATGACAATAAGACAAGAACATAATATGATACTAATACATATATCATACATACGTACTCGCACACATATACACACACATACACACACATACACACAGTCACACATATGAAATGAAAAAAATTGTCCCTCACTACAAGCAGATAACGATCGCAATATTATAACATGTTACCAGTCTGACAACGCCCTGGTGAATAATTGGTATAAGTGCATACATCTATAAGCGTATGTATGTATGTATATATATATATATATACACACATATATTTATATAAAATACAAATATATGTAATATATATATATATATGTATATGTATATATATGTATATATATATATATATTCTTTTATTCTTTTACTTGTTTCAGTCATTTGACTGCGGCCATGCTGGAGCACCGCCTTTTAGTCGAGCAAATCGACCCCAGGACTTATTTTTGGAAGCCTAGTACTTATTCTATCGGTCTCTTTTGCCGAACCGCTAAGTTACGGGGACGTAAACACACCACCAGCGGTTGTCAAGCGATGCTGGGGGAACACACACACACATACATACACATATATATACGACGGGCATCTTTCAGTTTCCGTCTACCAAATCCACTCACAAGGCTTTGGTCGGCCCGAGGCTATAGTAGAAGACACTTGCCCAAGGTGCCACACAGTGGGAATGAACCCGGAATCATGTGGTTAGTAAGCAAGCTAGTTACCACACAGCCACTCATATATATATATATATATATACAACAATATATATGAGCACCATGTATGTATATATATATGTTGGTATATGTGCAAAGAATATAAGTATATATATACATATATGCACACACACACACACATATATATGCATATATGCAGAGGTACATATATGTGTGTATATATAAATAAATGAATACATACATGCACACACATGTAATATTGATATCTATAATTTCGGGTACGTACACATATCCTTTTGCACTCATGTATACAATTCATATTGTGGGCCTGCATGTATATATGTAAATGTATGTGTGTGTGTGTGTGAGAGTGTTTGTGTGTATGATTGTGAGCGAGTGCGCGCGTGTTATGTTGTGGCCTGTAAACCTTTTCAAGATGCTACATGAACCCCTTTAAGAATTGTCTCTAAATTTGATCACCAATGAATTCCCCCAATCTGAATCCGATACTCCGCTCTCGATCTTTCGGATTTCGCTGATATAAAAGAGTGAAGTTGCTTTTTAAATTGATGCGCGTCAAGGTGCATCAGTCGTAGACGATATCTCTCATAAAACATAAATAAACACTGCTCCACTGTGTCCAGAGAGCTTATAGCAACCTCTGTGAAAGTTAGGAATCGCAATACTGAGTTGGTTCTTAGAAGAGATCCTGAAACTGTTTCTAAGTTGGAAAAGAAAATCCTTAATTGATCAATTTCGGCCGATGACCATCTTTGAAGCAGAGAGAAAGGCGTTTTATAGAGAGCTAGCTAGAAAGATATCAAGGATTCTAGCACGAAGTCCTCTCGTAAGTACAATAGTTCAGAAAGCTCTGATCTCATGATTCTCTGGATGTGTTGAACATTCTCATATACGTTAGAGCTCCATCCGATATGACAAACAAGCAAGAATGAATAAATCGTGAGACTGTCCTTCATCACGTAGCAACTACATGCATTGTTATCGAAATTCCCTATAAGTTGATATACAAAACATCGGGCAGTCTGTTTTATTCCAGGATATTCTTTTACTCTTTTACTCTTTTACTTGTTTCAGTCATTTGACTGCGGCTATGCTGGAGCACCGCCTTTAGTCGAGAATATCGACCCCAGGACTTATTCTTTGTAAGCCAAGTACTTATTCCATCGGTCTCTTTTTGCTGAACCGCTAAGTTACGGGGACGTAAACACACCAGCATCGGTTGTCAAGTGATGGTGGGGGGACAAACAGACACACAAACACACATAAATAAAAATATACATATATACGACGGACGTCTTTCAGTTTCCGTTTACCAAATCCACTCACAAGGCTTTGGTAGACCCGAGGCTATAGCAGAAGACACTTGCTCAAGGTGCCACTCGAAACCATGTGGTTGGTAAGGAAGCTACTTACCACACAGCCACTCCTGCGCCTAAAATGTAAATGATGTCAGGTGGATTGAGACTAAGGCCAGTGTGAAATAGGTGCTAAATGCTGTCTACAAATGCAACTTGGCAGGAAGTTTAAAGTGTAGTTTTACGAACATGGTCACTTCCCAAGGGTCTTAGAGCTCCTCCATTTGTAAGAAACGACATTAACAAGAGTGGAGTGAACAAAAAGCTGCAGAAGTAGGTTTCTACGCCGGGTTTTTTTCTAAAGCTGGTTGACACAGTATTACATTTAAACACCTGCAACCTTTAGCATCTGTAACCGGGCAATGTCCGCTGTCGTAAAGGCTATGCGATTAAACAGATCCTATTATTATTGCAACACATACAGAATTATTGACAGAAGAAAAGAAATTGAACGTGAGAAAATTTGCTGAAGTGGCAGACTCCACCCCAGAAAATGAAAGAAGTGATAAGTGCAATATAAGACACACAAGCTAGACTGGCATGGGCATGCAATAAATTGACATTGTGCCAGACTAATAAAAGCAGGTAAGATATTGTGAGAAAAATAATACGCTATTTTCAGAAAATTAACGACTAAGTTGAAGGAGAGTTAATGCGCACAAGCAGCTTGCGAGAAAGCTGGACTAGACAATTATATTATTGAACATGATAATGAATATAAACCGAAGCAAACAGCAATCAGTCCAGAGAGCAGAATATGACATGCTTCTATCCTCGGTCACATCGGAGTGATATTGCTGAATGTCACCATTCTTGGAACATGATCTAGTATTATATAAGTAATATGTTGCAGACTATGTCTGGTGGCATAGTCAAGACCTGAGCATTCTTGTTGATACATTAAGATAAAAATGCAGCTACGTCAATACACTGAGGATCAACTCAAAGTTTCACTATGTCGTTTTATCCAAAGATTCTGACAAAGGAGGACGCAGGACTGTAAGTACGATACCCTTATGCATGTTGCTAATGACCGGATACTGCTCGCAGTTTGCAAGAAAGTTCACGTGTACTAAATCCATATTACCGTACTAATGTTAGGTCCTAACTTTACTGCAAAGTCTGGGTTCATATGGAAAATAATATTCAGGGGACACATGAAAATAAAGCATAACATATGAAGGACACACTAAAGAAGAGATAAATGAGTTTAGCGAAAAATGCTTTTTATATTAGATGTGGAATGTTGGGTGATTGGAGCTGTGGATCTTAGGAACGACAATCTGAGTAGAACTGTTTTGAGCCGGTGAAGGAAGCATGAAAATGTTCCAGTATGGGTATGACATGCATAAATGAGAGTAACATCAATGTGTTTGCGATCTTGTTTGAATTTCTAAATGAAGACAGAGGCGACACATATAGAACATCCGTAGACCGCTGTGCAAAATGCTTGGTGAGGTTTCTTCTGAACTTTTACGTCATCCGTTCGAATTTCGCCTTTGTTCGTTATGGATACTATAAAATAAAGCAGTTATCAAGTTCTGTATTTGGTTTAATTAAACGCACCACCAAACAACGGACCGACTAACCGACCAACCGACCAACCGACCAACCAACCAACTAAAGCTTCTGTACTATGAACATATATTTAGAACAAACATTATGATTACGAACGTCGCCAATAGAATTTGTAAACATTTTGAACGCCATTAGTGTTGCTTTTTTCTTCAGTTAATGCTAAAGAAAATGAACTTCATATATTTTTGTGAGACAAATTTTTATATGAAAAATACAAAAAGTTTTCAAGGTGATAATTATGTAATCAGAAGATTATTAAAAAGAAAATGATTTAATGATACTCCCCACCCCATTAATGGATAATACTGTAACCATTAATGGATAACTCTATACGTGGTTGATGAATCAATTAGTCGATCCTTTCTTCAATAACCTATAGATTGAATCTCTTATTTTCAGGATCAATTCCAAGTATATTAACATACACACACATACACACATATATAAATATACACACACACACATATATATATACACACACACACATATATACACACACACACACACACACACACACACACACACACACACACACACACACACACGCAGTAATCCCTCGAATATCGCCGGTATTACGTACCAAAATCTCACTTTGATAGGTGAAAATCCGTGACGTAGTAAACAATACTATATATA
>NC_068997.1:17025044-17026618 GCF_001194135.2 Octopus bimaculoides
ATATATATATATATATACATATATGAAACACAAATATATTTACTAAAAATATATGCAAAAATATTTTCCACGGAAAATGTATAATAAAAAATAACAACAAAAAAACAATATATTTTAAAACACCATAGTAAAAGAAAAAAAAATTAAATGTAAAAAATACGCTAAATGTTACAAAACCTCGTTTTGAAACTGAATTTTAATTTGAAAACAAATTCAGTTTAACCGTTTCTTTTAATTTACAACTAGATTTAAAAAAAAAAATTATTTTTACATTTTAAAAATTTTTTATCGCCAACAACTTTGATATTTAAGTCATAAATCACGGTTTCAACACAGCTGAACGGGTGAATAAATAAATAAATAAATAAATAAAATAAATAAACGAAAAAACAACAAGAGAACAACTTAAACATTGTATTAAATAATGAAAAAAAAAATTGACAGACAGAAATGTTTAAAGTAAATTAAAGTCCAATAAAATGACATGAAAAAAATAAAAGACTGTTTAAATTGACGGAAAAATAGGATGGAAAGAAAGTAAATAAAATAAAAACATGATTTAAAAGAAAAAAAATCAGGAAAAAACAAAAGATAAAATGAGAGGAAGAAAGACTAGTAACAACACTGGAAAGTATGTTGGATAAGGAGAGGAATACATAGAGTAAAGAGTAGGAGGGTGAATTGGAGAGGGGGTAAGAGGAGAAAAAGTATGTGGTTGGAAGTAGAGAGATGGAAGAGAAATTAGGATGAGTAGGAGGAGACGGATGAGAAGCAGGAAGAGGAGGAAGTGCATAAGAAGTGAGAAGTGATGAGAGAAGAGGGGAAACTCAATGAAATGGCGGTGGCAAGGGGTGTTGTGGGGCGGGGGTGGGGGTTAAAGTAGTAAGAGTAAAATGGGAAGAAAATTAATTGGTATTGAACGCGGGAAAAAAAATTAAGACATAAAACAAAATAAATACACGAAATCGTACAAAAGCCTTCAGAGGAAAAGACGAAAACACTGACGGTGATGAAGATGATGATGATGCTGATGATGATGCTGATGATGACAATGATGATGATGATGATGATGATGATGATGGTGAGGTTGGTAATGATGATGACGACGATGATGATGACGATGATGACGACGATGACGACAATGACGATGATGATGATGATGAATAACGACGTTCGCAGTGATGAGGATGATGAAGATGATGATGATGATGATGATGATGATGATGATGATGATGATGATGATGACGACGTTGACGGCGATGGTTATGATGATGATGATGATGATGATGATGATAGCAACAATGATGAAGGCGACGATGCTGATCCTGAGGATAATGATCAGTATGAAAATGATGATGATGATAGTAACGATGATGATGATAAGTAGATGAAGATGATAAATATATGAAAAAGAAAGTGATGTACTTAACATAAGAGAAGAAAAAAGGAGTTAAAATACAAAATAAAATTACTGTAGAGGGTGAAAAAATTTTTTAAAATTATATCAAGAAGCAATAAGACCATGAGGCCGTGTGAGATTTTGGCATATATATATATATATATATATATATATA
>NC_068997.1:17027144-17029749 GCF_001194135.2 Octopus bimaculoides
TATATACAGATATATACCACTAAGTTTCTTGTAAAATGTTTCGTAGGTGAGGTTAAGGCAGACAAAAAAAAAAAAAAAGAAATGGCAGAGAAAAAATAAATAAAGTAATATAAAGAATACCGAAATCTTGATCATGCAATAATTTGCAAGAGAAGAGATTTTCACTTGTCAGAATGCCCAGTCTATAAAAAGACAAAATCTATGAATTGACACAATTATGTCAATAACTAAGTGCACCACAAAATATGCCAACATCACATGATTAATATATGTACGTATATACACACATACATACATACACACACATATACATATATATATATATATGTATACATCACATATAGAATGTAGTAAATCCATAAACAATACAGTATAAAGTATAAATGAAAATGATTGAATGTACGAAATATAAAAGAGATAGTAAAGTAACAGAACTGAAAATTAAAAGTGCGGAAACAAAAAAGTTGCGATAGTATATAAGTTTACGTCTATAGACAGAGTTACATGCATACATACATACATACATACGTATATACATACATACATACATACATGCATACATACATATATTTAGTCATACATACGCACATTCACGCATACAGACATACATACGTACATACACACATACAAACATGCTTATGTACGTACGTACATACGTACGTATCTACGCGGATTCATACATATTTACGTCGGGACTTACAGAGATAAGTACGTACATACAAACATGCATACATCCGTAGTACTTGTATATATATATATATATATATATATATATATATATACGTAGACATATATATCTCTATATACAATTTGTATATCATCTATGTCTTTAAATATCTACAGAGATGTATAGACACGCACACGCCCATTCATACACACAGACATACAGACACACTCGCACGAAATACCGCTAAGCATTTCGCCCGGCGTGCTAACGGTTCTGCCAGCTCTCCGCCTTAAAAGGTAATGGTAATAATGATGATGATAATAATAATAACAATAATAATAATAATAATAATAATAATAATGATTTCAAAGTTTGGCGCAAGGCCAGCAATTTCGGAATAAGGGTAAGTCAATTATATCGACCCCAGTCTTTAACTGGTTCTTGTATTATCGATTCCGAAAGGATGAAAGGTAAAGTCAACCTCGGCCGATTTTGAACTCAGAATCTAAAACCAGACGAAATACCGTTAAGAATTTCATCCGGCGTGCTAATGACTCTGCCAGCTCGCTACATTAACGATAATAATAATTATAGTAGTAGTAGTAGTAGTAGTAGTAGTAGTAGTAGTAGTAGTAGTAGTAGTAGTAGTAATAGCAGTAGTAGTAGTAGTAGTAGTAGTAATAATAATAATAATAATAATAATAATAATAATAATAATAATAATAATAATAATAATAATAGTTTTTAGTACGTTTTTCTTTTTACTATATATTTCTTTTACTCTTTTACTTGTTTCAGTCTTTTGACTGTGGCCATGCTGGAGCACCGCCTTTAGTCGAGCAAATCGACCCCAGGACTTATTCTTTGGAAGCCTAGTACTTATTCTATCGGTCTCTTTTGCCGAACCGCTAAGTTACGGGGACATAAACACACCAGCATCGGTTGTTAAGCGATGTTGGGGGGACAGACACAGACATGCAAACACATACACACATACATATATATATATACATATATACGACAGGCTTCTTTCAGTTTCCTACTACCAAATCCACTCACAAGGCTTTGGTCGGCCTGAGGCTATAGTAGAAGACACTTGCCCAAGATGCCACGCAGTGGGACTGAACCACACAGCCATTTCTGCGCCTATCTTTATGAATGTTGTATATTTTTAATATTAAAATGATAAAGAAATACTAACGTCTACATTTTGTGCCTAATAAGAAATAATGTTTTACTTTTTCGGTTTCTTCAATGATGTACAAATATATATTTGGTCGATGTTACATCAATCTAATAATAGTTTAACTCAGATCCAAGTTTCGTTGGCGTATGGTACGTCCCTATGTGTGTGTGTGTGTCTGTGTCTGTGTCTCTATGTGTATTGTGAAGGCGCATGGCTTAGTGGTTAAGGCTTTGTACTCACGATTGCGAGATTGTGGGTTCGATTATGAGACCGGGCGTTGCGTCGTGTTCTGTCTGTCAATCTGTCTGTTACCACCTTGCTGTCTACACTAGTGAACCAATTCTGACGAAACTTTCATACATGATAAACTAACATCCAGTTCAATTATAGGCTAAGTAGATTTCGATAAAAATCCACAGCGTGGTTTTTTTTTCTTTTCCAGGTTATTTCGCATGCTTCCAACTAATGTGACATCGATAGATTAGAGTGTCTTCCCTTTCAGGATGAAGTAAATTCGGAATATTTTCCAATTATGCACCGTTTTGGGTATTTATACCCTCCAAACCCTGAGTATCTCAATAATTACTGCTCCGATTTACGCGAAACTTATTTCATTCCGTTCGTATTAACATTTCAAGGTTAGTTAATTCATAGTATTTACCCATTATGCTCCAGTTTGGTTGGGTAACATTGCAAGCAAGCAATATCCAAACTGATATTTAATGTATTAAATATATATATATATATATATA
>NC_068997.1:17029759-17038663 GCF_001194135.2 Octopus bimaculoides
ATGTATGTATATATGTATACGGGTATTTCTGTGTTGCGCACGCATGTGTGTGTGTGTGTGTGTGTGTGTGTGTACGTATGTATACTGACGCTTCATCGATCTATCCATATATATATTTGTTTCCTAGGAAGAGATGCTTTGTGTGTTACCGAGAGAAATCAATTATATACTGGTCTTTGCGCAATGGGTTTTACGAAATCGTGTTATTTATTTACAGCTAAATTGAAGTCTGTCATATTTGTTTTATGAATGGAAACAGTGCAGCTTATTTTAGCATACGGATTGTCGTTGACTCTGTTTTGCTTGCAATGTGACACCCTGTTAACTCGAACAGCTGCCACTCATGCAGACAAACAGAAACGCTGACAAAAGCAGAGTAACACACGTGTAGATATTTTATATACCTGAGATTCAAATATATTCGCACGTGTGTTTTGCAGAATATCTATTTTCAAAATAAGAAGATGAGAAGGAAAAAGCAGCAAAACATAATCATTAGATATATTTTGCAATAATGATGTAAATCAGGAATCAAGAGACTTGGTTCCGGCAAACTGAGATCGTAGACAGGATGTTCTTCCAAACTTAAATATGCTAATCGCTAATTAAGTTGGTAATGATTTGAGAAAGGCGTGAACCTGCCCATTTCTCTGTTACTTCTATGATTGTTAGGGCTTAGACAATATTTAAGAGTAACAAATATAAATTTGGTAATCTTGCGTAAGTCTATTACTGTAATTTTCCCTCTACCTTTTTAGCCCAATGAGAGAAGAGCTATAATGTATAGCGTTGCAGTCGTGGCCATCAGCTTGGGCATCACCTTGGACATCACAGTTTCGTTAATCGTGCATGGTGCACAATGACTCCATTATCGAATGTGTCCTCCATTTCTTTTCGTTTCTTTTTCTAGCGAGGAATGCAATTTGAACGAGATTTGGTTGGTATTTTCGGCAGAATAAATACTGTACTGTGACACTCTCATCAATTTACAGAGTCGTAATTTTGTAGTCGTAGCTGTCAAGTCTATTATTTGAGCTTAGCGTTCAATTAAAAAACAACAACAACATAGGCATTCAATCCTTTACGTGTAACATAAACGGGACCTTACAGTGAAAACTGATTTCAAATTTTGCCACAAAGGCCAGCAACTTCGAGTGATGGGGTAAGTTGATAACATATATCTCAGTTCTCAACGGGTACTTAATTTATCGACCTCGAACGTATGAAATGCAAAGTTGACCTCGGCGGAATTTGTACCCAGAACATAAAGACGGACGAAATGGCATTAAGCATTTTGTACGGCGGGCTAACGATTCTGCCAGTTCAACCTCTTTTTTTTTTTACAGTGAATATTGCAAATAAATTGCCCGACTTTATTGTTCTTCCCTCTTTAGATACTGATAACGCATAGACCATATACGGATGGTCATCTTGCATAATCTGCAACGTCCTCCATGATAGGTTTATTTATCGGGGCCGACCTGTCCACTCATAGGGATTTAATCGGCTCGAGGCTATAGTAGAAGGCGCCTTGCCCAAGGTGCCACGCAGTGTGACTGAACCCCGAAGCACTTGGTTAGGAATCGAACTTCTTACCACACCGCTACGCCTTGCCTATACCCAAGCTTACACCATCCTGTTCCTAGACTAAACAAGAAATTAGATCATGTTGCCAGTCTAATCATAGCTTTTTAATTTCTCAAACATATTCTAGAACGGCAGCAGCCGTAGCAACGATGTTAACAATGTTATTATTATTATTATTATTATTATTATTATTAGTAGTAGTAGTAGTAGTAGTAGTAGTAGTAGTAGTAGTAGTAGTAGTAGTAGTAGTAGTAGTAGCACCACTAATATCGACATCAATTAAAACACTCTTAATGTTTGTTAAAATGTTGAAAGCAAGGAAAGTTAAAAAGAAAGCATTTTATGCAATATTAGAGCAGGTAGCAGCTGTTGTCTAAATGAAAAAAAAAAGAACAAAGCAAGACATAAAAGTACACACACACACATACACACATAGATATATATGTATATATATATATATATATATACAGACCCACAGACACTTATATTAAATCTGGAAAAAATGATGACTCGCGTAACGTCAATAACCACGGCAGCAGCAATAACAACAAAAAATGACATGCGCAACGAAAGCTGAGGTTAATGACACGTCGACACTATAAGACGAGCTCAGACGTCAGCCTTTGTGGTGATAGAAGGTCGGTGGTGAAGATAACAGTGTAAGAGGAAAGGGAGGGATGTGACGGTGCTTGCAATGGTGGTACGTTTTTATCAACGTCGTTTTTTGTTTAGTTCGTTATCGGCTCTGATTAAGCATAATTATAGTCAAAATGATTCCAGCCATAACAATTCTATTTTATTTTCCCAAACACACAGAACCCTCGCTTACGTAATCTTTTCTTTCAATCGTTTAGTTATTCTGTTCGACTTGATTACAATTCAGCCAGCTCGCAGCTGTACCCTTTGGATTATACAGTGTGTTCAAAAAGTCTCTCCGCAGTGAATTCTTTTCATCCTGCACATCTCCATGGCGCTACTTCAAGAGTTATTCGGTGAAGGGATTATTTCGGAAGGACTTTGGCCTCCAGGATCACCTGATTTAACACCGCCAGACATTTTTTTTCTGGGGAGCAAGTAACGGGTCAGTGTACAAGAATCGTCTAAAAACCATTGAATACTTACCGCGGAGAGACGTTTTGAAAACCTTGTATAATTCTTTCTAATTTTGTCACAAGGTCAGCAATGTTGAGATTCGGAGTGGGTGTGGAAAATCGATTACATCGTCTCCAGTACTTGACTTTAACATTTTTTTTATCGATCGGGAAAGGACGTAAAACAAAGTCAACCTCAGGTGAGTTTGAACTCAGTGCGTAAAAAAAGCCAGAAGAAATACTGCTTAGAATTTTATCAGACGTTCTAACAAGTCAGCCAACTCAATGCTTTTCCTCTGGACTACCTTAATACAATGTGTCGCATTATATGACGGCCGGATGTGGTTTGAGGGAAATCTAAATGATAGGTCTATTAAGTCGAACGTTTAAACTGGGGCGAACCTTCTCAATTTGAAAAGAGTAGGTTTTGGCAGTGGTGGTGATTGGGGCATTGTTGTTGTATAGTTGTTGTTGGTGTTGTTGTCACTGATACTGTTGCTAAGCCTCAGTTCAGGTCTGATCGAATGTATTCCAGCTGTGGCCATATTGCTTTATGAAAATGAGCAAAGATCATATATCCATATTATCAAAGGTGTTCTTTAAGATCATGGGATATAATTTAAGAGAGATTTGGCTTCAAGTAAAATTTCTCTGGCTGGTTATTTGTATTGGTGAAAATTTGAGACTGACATAAGCCAAGGAGTTTCTGCTTGAAGTGTTGCCCGTAATTGTTTTTCTTTTTTGAGCTTTCTTTTCAACCAAATGATCCGTCTTCGAGCCAATCTTATATGTTCGTTCAACAGCTCAACACCATTACAAGTATCATCAAGTAGTTTACACATTTCAGAATCGAAAAAAAAAAAAGTATATGTGCGTGTTGATTATAGTTATACAGTTATATATGAGCGACGCTCCACATCAGCGATTTTCAAGCTCTTTCTGTTAACGACACATTGAGTTGACGCACCGTTAGCTCTCTCAAACTTTTATTGTGAGTATGAATATAATAAAGATAAACACAGAAAGCGTAATTGTATTTTTAAGATTTATATGACACACGTGTTCTCGAAAATTTGATTGTCATTATTGCACAAGCCAGTTGCCCCTATTGTGCAATAAAATTGACTCTCTTGCTTGATATAATCAGCGAAAAATATAAGGTGAGGTTAAATGCTTGCCCAAATATAATTCAATTGTCCAATTTTTACTCAAGTTCATTGGTATAACAGAATATAATGTGATATGTGCGACATAGTACATGTTAGGAGTGATAGAGAGATGAAAGGCGGTAATGTTCACGTCAACTTTCGTACTCATTTAGGAATGAGCACATTAGCTCACACTTTCCATCAAATCGACGCTGTCTGAACAGGTGCACAAGTGTACCGCGCCTCAGGTGTCGAAGCGATCGCAGAGCAACGTGAGATGAAGTGCTTTGCTCAAGAAAACAACGCAGACACACTCACATCTGCACCTATATTTACTAAGAAGAAAGTAAATACGAGAGTAGGGATATATTGAGGATATTCCCGGGACGAGTGGAACTGGACCCGTCACTCAAGAATATTCCAACTTAGCCTGTATCCCATTGCACTTTAAAACAAATGGGGTGACAAACGAACCTGTAACTTATCTTCCTCGACACCCAGTACATTGCTGCAGAACTCCTCTAGACTCCACCATAGTCAGATACTGCGTACAAAACAATGTAGAATATATATGTCTGATGGAGAAGTAAAACTGTACGAATTATCATAAGTTAACTTCAACGAACCCATAAAGCAGCACATGTCTGTGCATGGTCATTCTTGCTCCAACTCTAAGTTTAGGTTCTTAATTTCGACTTAGAGCTGAGAGTAAGGTTAACTATAGAGTGAAGTGGACGGTGAAAAGATATGTCCTGCAGTAACAGGGAGAGGTGTCCTTGTGGGTTTGATATCAAAGGGTGGAATACAGATTCCATTAGCTTACAATAAGCTTTTAGTAAAGGAAATGAGTTAAGGACTTACTGAAACCACAGAAAGGTTGAGTATTCGGCACTACCAGATTGACAACGTATTTAGTACGATAAGATACGCTTGTCCATTGTAGGTATTCAACTTGACAAGAAGCCTGCTTCCCAACCACATGGTTCTGGTTTCAGTCTCACTGCGCGGTACCTTGGGCAAGTATCTTCTACAATAGCCTCTGGCCGACCAATGCTTTGGGAGTGGATTTGGTTGAGGTAAACTGAAAATAAAAAGGACCATCGTCTATAGAATAAGCACCAGACTTAAAAAATCAATAAGTATCGGAGTCGATTCGTTCGACGTAACATTTCCTCAAGGCGGTGCTCCAGCATGACTGCAATGTAATGACTGACAAAGAGTAAAAGACTGTGGTATTTGTGAATAGATGCCATCGCTACGATAAAAGAAACAACACCAGTGGTACTATCATGGTATCACCACCACCGCCGCCGCCACCACCACCACCACCACCACCACTGTCACTAATATCACCACCACTACTATCACTACTATTAACATCACTATAACCCCACCACCACTACCACCACCACCGTCATCATCATCATCACCATAGTTACTACCATCACCAACACCATTATTATCATTAGCGACAGCAGTTGCAATAGCAACAGCAGAAGAAACATAAAATGATTCAACTTCAGTATAGAATACTTTTGTCACCAAACACATCATCATCTTCATCAAAACCAAAACCACCACCACCACCACCACCACCTTCATCATCATCGTCGTCGTCATCATCATCATCATCATCATCATCATCATCATCACCACCACCATCGTCGTCGTCGTCGACGTCGTCACGACATTCTCCATTGCTATCATCTTCATCAACACCAACGTCGTCCCTGTTCTCATCGTCAGCGTCATCATTGCCTCCCATTACTACATAAACACATACCAGCACCTCATTGTTTTCCTTCTCGTGCCATGCCGTCAAATATTCACATTTTCTACCAATTAGCACTTCATGAGTTACTAAATGAATTAAACACTTCGAAAATATAATTGATTAAACAAATGATTTAGAAATATAACAAAAATCTTGGAAATTATATTAAGAAGCATTAAATAGCCAAACCAGTTCCATAAATGCAAACTTGGTTTATGTCGATATTCTCGCACGAACTGATGTGTGTGTTTGTGTGTGTGTGTGTGCGCGCGCGCGCGCGTATGTGTCTATGTGTGTGTCTGAGTGTGTATGTATATGTATATATATCTGTATATATATACACACATACATATATATCTATACACACACACGTATATATACATGTATGTATATATATATATATATATATATATATATATATATATATATATATATATAAAAGTATGTATATATATATACACACACACACACACACACACATATATATATAAATATATACAGACACAAACACAAACATAGATGTGTAAGTGTATGTATGTATGTATGTATGTATGTATATATGCAAGTATGTATATACGTACCTGTGTGCGTATGTTGGTACGATCTATCAAATTATCTAATCATTCACACTCACAATGCAATAGCCTGGCTACAAAGGTCGCTTCAAAATCACGTGGTTACGTGTACAGTCCAGCAACACAGTATCTAAAATAAGTATTTTGTGCTATCGTTCCAGACCCCCAAATTGGATCTTTTTCGTTCGACACACCAGGTCCGATATTTTCCATTTTTTTTCTTTTTTCGGAAAATATCCTTACAAATATTGTTCATATTATTAACGAAAATCATAACCATCTCCTAAAAATACCAATTCAAAGAGTTATAGGAAAATAATGGCAGATAGTGTGCAATCAGTTACTGAAGCGCATTTACCTTCAGAATTTTCTGGACAACGATGTAGACCTTGAACAAGTGTGTTTACTAACTGTGCGAAACATCTTGGGTAGCTCGTCTTTTAGAGCAAGCTACATTCCTGCGCTAAGCGTTGAGCGAAGTTTCGCGTTTGACAACGGAAATTTTGCCAGGCGTACACAGCCCACCAAAAGTTTAGCGATGTTGTTAGTAGGAGTGATTCGTGGCAAATATGCGGACTGCTTGAGCAATGTCTTCTGGAGATATTTTAGTGGAAAGATAACGGATAATGTCCGAAGTTTTAGCTGTGTTCCAACGGTGTTGGGTTGTTTAGGCCTGAAATGCTGGAGAGGAAGGAACTGGGTGATTATGTCGGTTCCAGTGAGTCTCTAGTACTTTACTTCATCGACAGGAAAGGATGAAAAGCGAAGTCAACTTGGTGAATTATCTTCTAAGTTCAAATATCACCGGGGTTGACTTCGCCTTTCATATCTCCTGGATCGATAACATAAAGTACCAGTCAAGTAATGGAGGTCGATACTATCGACTAAACCCCTAACTGCAAGTCTGGTCACTTCAAGACTTATTTAAAATCAACCATGGTCAATCAACATGAGATTCATTATTTTTTAATCAGATTCGTTATTTTCTTATAATGACATTACTGCCATTATTACAATAATGATTATAGTCATATTATTTACAATGGTAGTAGTCAGTAGTCAGTAGTAGTAGTAGTCAGTAGTCAGTAATAGTAGTAGTCAGTAGTCAGTAGTAGTAGCAGCAGCAGCAGCAGCAGCAGAAGTGGTAGTCCTTCTTGCTGTCTTTGTTGGTGATGCTAGTGAATTTAATGCCTTTTACTGTTTTACTTCAATTCCAATTGTTCCCCAGTTTGTCTTATTAGGTATTAATCGAAACATTGATGATAGGGGGCCTTAACTCACCTCTGTTTCACGTCACTAATTATACATTTTTGAAATAGGTCAAGTTCATTGTCGCATTATTGTCATTAACGTTATCGTCATCATCATCATCACCATCATCGTCGTCGTCGTCGTCATCATCATAATTATCATCAACATCATCGTGGCTATTGCGGTTGTTTTTTTTTCATTTTGTTCTATCAACTTCCATTACAATTGCTGTCAGCATCATTATTAATAAAAAACGATTTTGTTTTCATTTTTTAAACGTTTTATTTTGTTTTTATAATTTGTATTTCTTCATAATTTGCTTCTTTTGTTTTCATTATTTTATATATATATTTTATTCATTGTATTCCACAATATTCTGTCAATTGTTTTTCACAACGCCAATTTTATATTATTATTATTATTATTATTATTATTATTATTATTATTATTATTATTATTATTATTATTATTATTATTATTTCATATATAGTTTTTTTTATTTCAAATAACTCCAATTTCGAAATTTTAATTGTTATTTTTTTCTCCCCTAATTCAATTATGAACTAAAAAAGTAAAAGAAAACGGAATTAAAAAAAAAAAAAAATTACATAGACACATACAGATTAAAACAATAAAATAATTTTTTTTCTTTAATTGACATTCTGAGCTGAATGATCGTATTCTAAATTCCAACTATTAATTCCATTCCGAATTCTAGCTAATTGTTTAAAAGCAATTTTAATTAATTTTGAAATTTTATGCTAATTATACATACATACATACATATATCTACACACAGATGTATATATATATACACATGTATATATGTATATATATAAATATTCATACATATGCGTGTGTATCGTTATATGCATATGTATATGTAATTTCTCTCTCTATATACACACACATATATATATATGTGCATATATATATATGTGCATCTATATACTAGCATTTGTACAAAAACATTCACATATACTATTGGGTGAATACACACACACAAGGCAAAGAAAGAAGTAGTAACACTGACATTATATTAGATCAAACACTTATTGTAATTTTATTAGTTTATAATTTTCAATAGTAGTACTATTTATTTTGAAGGGACATAAAACAGATATGGAATGATTCGATGGGAAACATACAGACATAAATACATATGTATGTGTCTTTGTGTGTGTGTATATATATATATACATACATACATACATACATACATACATACATACATATATATATATATATATATATATATATATATAGATAGATAGATAGATAGATAGATAGATATAGACAATAACATATGTTTCTCTCTCTCTGAAATCTCTGTTTCTATAGGCGCACATAGACATACATATATACACATGTACTTATGAATATATATATATATATATATTCATAAGTACATGTGTATATATGTGTTTCTATAGGCGCACATAGACATACATATATACACATGTACTTATGAATATATA
>NC_068997.1:17038749-17043845 GCF_001194135.2 Octopus bimaculoides
ATCTTTATGGAAGTTAAACAATGAAAGTATTGAAATCCATTTCGCGTCTTTTCACATTGGCATAATTAGTATTATTAAGATTATTATTAAAATAACTAGCTGTTGTTGTTGTTGTCATTATTATTATAATTATTATTATTATTATTATTATTATTATTATTATTATTATTATTATTATTATTATCATTATTATTATTACTATGATTATTATTATTATTATTTAGAAATAAGTGAAAGTTGATTTGCTTTACGTACTGCTTGTAATTAAATACCTAATTAATTTCATTCCTTTTTATTTCTCACTCTGTTAATCTAATATTTTTTAGTCTTTACAATTATATATATTTTTTTTTCAACTATTTCCGATCGCAAACAATAGAAAGAAAAATGTACTTTTTAAATGAAAACAAAATGAATATTATTATAAAATAAAGAATATAAAATTTTTTCTTGAAATTTACAGCTATTCATATTCACATATTTAATATTTTTCAATTTTTAAATGCAAATTTTAATTGTCGAATAATAAAGTGAAAATAATTCCTTTTTCTTACCGCTGCAATTGAAATAGTTATAGACAACACCTTCTTAGCATATAATTAAATATGGCATTCGCTATGGCACACACTCTACTTCTCTTATTAAAAAAAATGAAACAACACATTTTCACTCAACGTATCTCTCACTCAATTACGTAGAAACTCCACCCGATAGGAATGGCAGCCAAACTTTACCGCATACTTTTTCAAAGTGCTTGCGAGTGTCATATAATCAATGATGCCTTTTCTATTGAGCTTTGAACTCTGTCTCCCAATTAGTAATCATTATCAGTCTCATATTAAAACAGTTTGAGACTTGTGGACTGGTAAAGTGGTCAGATCTTCAGGGTTGATTTGTATCCATTTTTATTCTGAATCAGAAACAGATTCTAGGGTTATCTTTCATCTTTCCGGCTTCGATTTTATAAGTATTGGTAAGGCAGTGAACTGATAAACTCGTTAGTGCGTCGGACAATATACTTAACAGCATTTTCTCCGTCTCATCACGTTCTGATATATAATTCGCGAGTCGACTTTGCATTTCAACCCTCGAGGGTTAAGAAAGTAAGTACCAGTAAATTTATGGCATCAATGTAATAAACAGGCATTGTGCCTGTATGTGAAAGGACATAAGAATTGGTTAAGCGCTCAATTCAATTTAATCGACGACAACATCTCTAAACTTAGTGGTCGACTGATTGTGCTAAAAACCAGCATTATTGGATTAAGCATATTCAAAAACAGTAGAATACAAAATGTTCCAGTGTGTCAAAGATAGTCATGAATCTGAGCAAATGTTTCCAGTATTTAATTATGTTCCCTTATATTCTGATTTCGATTTCTTCTGTCGTTGAATTTGCATTTTAATCAAAGTTCATCGATGAATATCATTGGCACCTTTCTTAAACCAAAATATGCAATCTTGTTCCCCATCTAGAAATCTACGTACATTGTTATTTTCATTTTACTGCTTTTAGTCAGTGAAAACATGTTAGAATACAATTATCTATATGTTTGTTTTCTTTTAACATATTTTCTCTTCTTTATCTGTTTCTTTCTCTTATATCGCTGTTTATTTAATTTCATCAATCACGTTATCCTATTTTTTCTGTCACAAATAAACTTATTCAGACAACGTTGCTTTCAAAAATTAAGTGTAATATGTTTAGAATTCTGGCGTTTGCTAAATTACATAAAATCTCATACATAGGCTAGTTTCCGCCGGTATCTTATGAAACCTGAACGTACGAAGGATAAAGTCAATCCCTAAAAGGATTACATCGGAAAACGCTAATACGCATAGCCATAGACTGTACGGCAATTTAATCAGAACTCTAAAATTCTGCTGATTCACTGCATCGCCATCATAAATAGTATTTACTCAAAACTGGGATAGTATAACAAAATTTAGTAGGAAAAATTCGTCTATTATATCAGTTAAGTACTTCACTAGTGGTTATTATAATTACATTTGTAGAAGTAGAAAATGTAAAATTAAAATAACTTTAAAAGTAGACCTCAAAATCGAAACGGACATTCTAAGAGTGGACGCCAATTCTTTCCAACGTTCAAAGTTTCTGCGAAGCAAACACAGAATCGTTATAGATTACATATATACCATTTTATACGACTATATAAAAAGAAAAATATATTAATATAAAGATTTACTTATAGAGCTTCAGTCCTACTTCGTGGCACCTTGGGCAATTGTTTTCTTGTATAGCCTCGGGCCGACCAAAGCCTTGTGAGTGAATTTGGTGGACGGAAACTGAAAGAAGCCCGTCCTATATGTATATATATATATATATATATATATATATATATATATGTATGTATGTATGTGTGTGCATATGTTTGTGTGTCTGTGTTTGTTCCCCCAACATCGCTTGACAACCGATGCTGGTGTGTTTACGTCCCCGTAACCTAGCGGTTCGACAAAAAGACCGATAGAATAAGTACTGGGGTCGATTTGCTCGACTAAAGGCGGTACTCCAGCATGGCCGCAGTCAAATGACTGAAACAAGTAAAACAGTAAAAGAGTAAGGGTGAGCATGTTTTCACCCGCTCCATACTCTTAAAAAGATAGATTTCTCTTTTATACATAGAGCTTGGTTCCTATAACGTTTCGTCTGTCTGCAGCCGAATCATAAGATGAGTCAACCAGTCACCGAGCTATGTTGACCAGTCAAATTCCTTAAGTAGGCAATATCTAACTAAAAAAGTACGGGCATATATACGCATGGATACACATATGTATAATATCGGAACACAATGAGTTTTCTACAAACGAGTTGTATTCACTGAAAATATTTTCCGTCGACATAATATATAAGAGAATTTATAAGCATCTTCTGTTAATGAAGACCTTATAACCAGAATTTTGTGAAGGCAGATGTTATAACTTAAAGACTACAAGTAATGATAGAATAGAAAACAGGACCGATTTATATCCTGAATATGAGGCTGAGATAGCTGGGCAAAAGTGAACTTCGGAAATTTGTTTCTCTAAAGGAACTACTAGGGTCTGATATACAGGTACGATAAAGCCTTAATAAAAGAGATTAAACTGAATCATTGTGTGTGTATGTGCGTATGTGTGTGCGTGTGTGTGTGTGTGTGTGTGCATGCACTAAATTCAAACAGATGGGTAGGTACGTACATATATACATACATAAATAAAAGTATACACACATGTACATACGCACGTGCGTGTAATTATGCATTTATGATTGCATATATATATATAGATACACACAGGTATGCACATATGCATACACACACTCATTTAAATAGAGATATATAAAATATATGCAAGCATTCATATACATGCTTGCATACATGCATGCATACATACATACATACATACAAACATACAAGCATACACAGATATATACACATAAACACTCATTTATATAGAGATAGATATATGAATGCATTCATCGATATACATACACACATACATAAACATATACATAAACACATACACATACATTCTATCTTACATACATACATGCATACATACATACATACATACATGCATACATACATGCACATACATACATACATACATACATGCATTCATTCATTCATGCATATATACATGTAAAAGCTCTGAAACAAAGGATTAGATTAAACTTCCTGAAATTAGAAATAATTCAGAATTTTCTGTCAATCAATAGGGCATGTGATCTGCTTTTCTTGCCAAAAGAAATTAGTATAAAGTATTGAAAATCATAGAATCAGTAGTTTAATGCTAATTATGATACTGTGAGGACAGGGGAAATATTACAGAATAAATTGCGTACTGATTATATATGGTATAATCTTGTTATGCAAATAATACAACAGATTGTGTGGATAGTACAGTAATAATTCTTGTCTTTCAAATATCTATTGTTCTCTCTTTATATCTATCATTGCCTCTCTAACTCTCTCGCTCACTATCTCTTTTTATCTTTTTCTAGATTTATCAGTCTCTTCCGCTCTCCTTTCTCTCTCTCCTGCTGTGTTTCCTTCTAATTCTCTCGGAGACATAAATATTTTCATCAATCCCTATCAATATTCTTTCTCCATCTTTCCCCAAACGTACATATATGCATAATTATGCTCGCACAGACACGTAGACGGATGTATATGCATATGTAGAAAGACATATATATATATATGCAGTGAAGCAAACACACACACACACACACACACACACACACACACGCATCAGTGCAGCCATACACATAGAACCCCTAGATCGACATATCTATATCTATTTATCTGTCTATGTATGTATCTATGTATCTATCTATCTCTCCCCTTCTCTCTCTCTCTCTCTATATATATAATATATATACATGCATATACACATTTATATACGCATGTGTATAAACGTACTTATATGTATATGTGAATATGTATACACACATACTTACAATAGTACTTATACACACATTTACACACATACACATATATATTTTATAAACAAATATGTAGAGATACATAGATACACAAATATATCACTCATAGTCATTAGAATGCTTATCTTTGTCTATAGAATTCTCCATATATTATTATAAAATATGGTAAGTAATCATGTATTAATTAATATCGATTAATTACCAGGAAGCTAGCACATTTAAAGAATCAAAAAGATTCAGAAATAATATCTGCAATCTCAGGGGATTAAAGTACATTTTTATATATAGCGTTGACCACTAACGTGGACAATCAATGTGCTAGAATTAGATCACATAGGTACATACATTCACACATATATACACGCATGCATCCAGCACTTACAACAAACATACACAGCTAATTCCTTTTTCTTCTTCTCGGTTTTCCTCTCTGTCTCTTTCCTTCCCTCAGTCTCTCTTTCTAATTTTCTCTCCAATTGAAATAATTTCGAATTAAATATCAGAGCCAGAAACTCTAATGAGCCACCGGAAATCCAGATGACCCCCCCCCCAACTATACTCAGTGTTATAAGTTCTTTGACGAATATCTTCACCACTTCGTTAACTTAGACATACACATGTGTGTGTGTATATATATATATATATATAT
>NC_068997.1:17044136-17044690 GCF_001194135.2 Octopus bimaculoides
GTGCATATATGTATATATATATATATATATATATTTGTATGTGTGTATGTATGTACGCATTTATCTATCTATCTATCTATCTATCTATCTATCGTTGAAACTAGGGAATTCGTTCAGAAAATCCAAGAATCACAATGGGAATGAAGATATATTAAATAACCAAATAAGAAAAGTGGAACGAAAGGTGTTTATTCCATTTGTTAATAGCTGTTTCGTAATGTGTGTCTTGTTACATCAACATCGCTAAATCGTCCAACTCATATAAATACTAATGATAATATACATAGACACACACAAACACACACACACACACACACACATGCACACACACACACACACACGCACACACACACACACACACACACATGTATGTATGTATGCATGTATGTATGTATGTATGTAGGTATGTAATTCTGCTGTAACATGTTGGAACTGATAAGTCATCGGAACAAATCATGACAAATGAATATATCGCGATATAGCTCCACTAATGTAACTAGACAAAAACTGCGAAACGGCTGTCAACAAATGGAATAAGCATTTATCTTCTCAAT
>NC_068997.1:17045254-17048231 GCF_001194135.2 Octopus bimaculoides
ATATATATATATATATATATATATAACCTAGTGGTTCATCAAAAAGAGACGATAAAATAAGGACTAGACTGAAAATTGTTGTGCTAGTTTCTATTTGTTCGACAAAACTCTTCATGACCATACACCTGCAATAATTTATCTTAAGCTGAAAATATAGATGAAGCTGTATTAGCCTCAGAAAACAAAAACGCAATGTAGTGTGTAACGAACACATATAGTGGAAGGTAAATTAAAACATCAATAGTTCAGATATAATACTTTTAGAATGAAGAAATACTATAAAATTTTCTAATTTCATCTGGAATGTGTATGAACATTCTATTTCATGTTAATGCCAAGCAGAAAATATTTGAAATCTGCAGCCTATAGTGGAATAAAATGAAACAATGCCGTTTATCTATGACTGAGAAAATATATAAATTGAAAATTATAACAGAACAGTTATTTAAATACATCAGATAGTATTACCAAATGTCACCATCTTGTGATAACTACATCCTAAGTAACTGGAATAAAAAAAAAGCTCCACGGATTAAGGATGAAGACGTAACTGTCTTATTTCTTCTCTTCTATATACTTATGCACCCTAATATTTTTAATCCTTTATCTTCCCGCTTTAAACTACTTTCCAACATCACTCCCTTTTCCCATCCTCTCTTCTATGCATGCACTATCGTCTTTCCAAAAATATATTTCTATATAAATTCGCATACGTCTTTTACCATTTCGTTAGCATCATGTATATCTATACTGAAGGAAGAAAGCATTTCCTCTTAGTGTCTGAGTACAAAGAATAATATCTGTTAGATATTGTTTAAAAAACCAGCTTGTAATACCGTTTCGTACATATTACAAAAGTAATATCTAAATCATTGGAGAAAAGTTTATTTTTGAATAAGCACGTAACTTGCTCCAGTTCACTTGCTTAAGGTGGACAGTGGACATCAAGTGGCTGCAAAGAATCCGAAATGACAAAATTGAGATGACAACGGACATCAACAAGATCAGAGACAAAATAAAACGAAAGACACTGGAACTGGATCAGAAACATCCTCAGACAAGATCGTGAGAGCGATTGTATAGTGGTTCTAAAGAAGCAACCAGAGAGGGCAAGAGCAGTAGGGCTCCCTAAAACTACACGACAAAGGAACATTACAAGGAAAGACGTGAAATAGGGAGAAGCTAGAAAATCAGAAGCTGGAATGAGAGCAGAATAATGGCAGATAACAAAGCTGGCTAGAGAAATCGTGTTGCGACATTATGATCCACATCACTCTGAGACAAACAACTAAACCCGAGGTGCATAGCAGTAGTGTTAAAGGTGTCAAAAACCCGAATGCTTGCAACAGAGAGGATTTCACTGAAGGTACCCCAAAGTGTGTTGTAGTTTCTGTAACGTAGACGTTGGAAGTGGATCGACAAGCCCTCAGAGAAGATCGAGAAAGCAATTGTATGATGGCACTTAAGTGATGCCCTGAGGGGAAAAGAGGTGCAGGACGCCCTAAAACCACATACTGATGGACCATTAACAAGGAAAGGAGACTAGAAGGGTGGAGAAGCTGGAATGAGAGCAGAACAATGGCAGATAACAGAGCTGGCTGGAGAGATCGTGCTGCAGCTTTGTGGGCCTCATGATACGGAGAGAACTAACAATTAGAAGTTGAAGCTACGATATGTTATCTTTAATGCACTTTATCACATGTGTATATGTAACTTATAGCACATGCATTTCGTACAACCTAAATGTGTGTGTGTGCGCACGTGCACGTTTGAATGTGTGCGTGTGAGAGAGAGCGAACTCGGCAGTAATCAAGTATACAAGTAATATGTAGATATGATTGAGCGTATATAGACACACATAAACACACACACACACACACACACTCATACACACACACACACACACACACACACACACACGCATACCCACTCTCTCACACTTATGCACACATACATACATACATACATACATACATGCATACATACAAACATATATATGTTTGTATGTATATATATACACGTATACTTTCATATATATATATATATATTTATATATATATATATATATATATATATATATATATATATATACATACATATATAGTCCCCACTTTCATCGTACCATATTAAATCCAAAATTGTATATTCTAATCTATTTGTATATTCTAATCTATTTGTATATTCTAATCACAAATTTACGTATACTATTTAATTATTTATGCATGTGTCTACAGAGTGACACCTATATACACACACGCACGTGTACTTACGCATTCACACTCCCACACATGCCCCGTGTGTGTGAATATATATATATATATATATACACACATATATATACACACGCACAAACATATATAATGATTATATATACATACACATATATATAAATATGCACACAGATGCACACACATATATGCATGCATTAATGAATGTTTACACAGATGCATATATATGTGTGTGTGTGTGTATAGGGAGTTATATATAAAGATAGACAGAGAGAGGAAATGTATGTGCAAGCATGTGAGTATGTGTCTATGATATATTTGTATTCGTGTATATTTGCATTTGTATTTGGAAATGTACAGGAATATACATATATATGCATACACAAGCCACCCACTTACACAGACGTACAAAATCATAGAAAGACATACAAACGTATATATGGGTAAGTGCCCATTCATACATGTATGTGTTTATTGTATATATATATATATATATATATATACATACATATATACGCATACTTCTATGCACTGCCTATTGGGCTCCTTGTTTACTTTTCTATTAATGTAAGTAAAGGAAAACGAGTTGAATTTTTCGCGGAGCATGCCATCGAACATGACAAGTGTGATGTTTATATCTATATAGCGTATTGGAAAATAAATAATTCAATAAAATAAAATAAATTTCAAAACACACGTATTTGCTCTTCAGTCTTAATCCAGTGCCGGATTTCCTACTCATTCTGATT
>NC_068997.1:17048497-17049104 GCF_001194135.2 Octopus bimaculoides
TATATATATATATATGTATATGTATATATGTAATTTTTCTATTTTATTTCAGAAATATTTACGAAATATTTCCGTCTTAGTTAAAGTAACGAATTAATGTAACGAAGTTTGAAAAAACGAAAGATAGTGCAAATGAACGTTCTTCTTATTTTTTTTGTGTTTTTCTTATAATATTATAGAGATTATTGAAAGCGAATGTAAATTGATGTTCTGGAAAATGTGGGATGTGTGTGATTGAAGAACAAAATAACAAAAAAAACGAAAAGTGTTGGATAAACTTGTGTAATATATACATAGAGAATAAGACCCATGTACGTACCACGCACACATATATAGACACACACAGACAAACACGCACATACACGAATCTTTACTGCATGCCAATTTATGAACATTAAACGAATGTAATATATTTGAAATAATGCCTGCAATACGTAAGAACATGCATAGAAAATACAAAATCAAAGTATACTTTCCGCTCTGTCTCCACTCTGTCTACTCCCCTCTATTCCTTTTTATTCGCTCTTATCCCCCTCTCTGTATCAATCTTTCAATCTACCCCTTCCTCTGTGTATATATATATATATATATATATATATATATATAT
>NC_068997.1:17049446-17051989 GCF_001194135.2 Octopus bimaculoides
ATATAGTAATCTATTGTTTTACGTCTTTCTGTTTTTTAATTTTCTGGATTTGAGAATTGGTTTTTACATCCAAGGTAGGTTTCAGTTGCCACTAGTTGTTTGTTTACTTTCTCTCGAAGCAAAACACATGTATGAACTGAAACTTACATAGACGTATATGTATACACACCTCCATAGACGTATATATAGCTATGCGCATATATATTTATATGTGTGCGTGTATATATGTATATATATATATATATATATATATATATATATATGTGTGTGTGTGTGTGTGTGTGTATGTGTGTGTGTATATACATATATATATATGGCTAAATATATATGTTTATACACACACAGACACGTATATATATCTGCGTGTGTGTGTGTACGCGCGTGTAAATATAGATGTATGTGCACAGAAATTAAACACCACACTGAAGAGGTCTACCACGACGGAAACATGACCGTTATTTGCCAAGTTGCTTTGAAAATCCAAGCTTTTGCGAATAGTCTTTTCTCTATCGTTCAAAAACATATAACTCCTGAGATTTTTAAAGTGAATTTTGGGTAATGTTTCAAACATTTACTGGAGGGGGACTTTGTCTACCAGTTACTTGGAATATTCCAACGGATAAGTAATTACAAATTACTATTTTATATATGTAGGTACCTTATATATTTTAGATATTTTTCATTACTGCATATAATCTACGAAAGTAAAATCATCCAGACATACCCACATGTGCACGTTTACAGTGACCTATGCATACATATCTGCAGAGACAAACAATAATATATTGTGTGTGTTTGTGTGTGTACAAATACTTATATGCGCATCTACATAATAAAAAGAATATGATATATATATATATATATATATATATATATATATCTTTGTGACCAGATACGTATTTAATATAATATAATTTCCTGTGATATTTTCATGATTGGAACATTGATTGTCTGCAGTTAATTTTATAGCATATACATACGTACATATATATATATATATATATATATATATACATACACATATACATATAGCATATATATACGTATACATATATATATATATATATATATATATATATATATATATATATATATATATATATATATATATATATATATATATATATATTCATATAAAGATATATATGCATATACTCACACACACACACACACATATATATATATATATTCATGTATATATATATATATACATATATATATAGATGCATATATATATATGCTTATATAGATTTATATCTACGTCTGTAATCATACATATGTGTGTGAGTGTTTGTGTCTGTGTCAGTGGGTTTTCTTCATCAGAGCAAATGACGTTTAGAACAGTCAACCAGTAATCCAAATGACTACGTGGTCGATGATACTTATTGAATGACACAATTTCAATAAACATTTATATTGAGCGACAGACAGTGAAGGAAAACTGAAGTACTAATAAGTCTCTCAAGTTTTATTTAATTTGCGTCTCGCCTGATCTTCACCGTAGCCTAGCTGGTAAACTGCTGGTGATTTGAATTAGCCAAGTTCGTTCGATTCCTCCTCGCATCTATTTTGGAGAGGCGCGGCAGTGGATTAGATCGACATCATTACGCAACTGGTACTTAATTTACCGACATCGAAAGGATGAAAGGCAAAGTCGACCTCGGCGGAATTTGAACTCAGAACGTAAAGACAGACGAAATACCGCTAAGCATTTCGTCCGGCCATCTATCAAGTCAAAGATAGTTAAAATGATAGTGTGATCGAACACAAAACCACGCGTTTGCGAAGCCACCTTATAAAACAATCAGTAAAGTATCTCTGTCAACTTCTCCTTCAATTTGGCAAAGCTCTCATTTGTGCTACGATATAAAAGTTACTTGACAGTTTAATTTCTTTGTAGAGCATTCTGTGAAATATAAATGGGTTAATACGAAGTCACATGAAATTTTTTTCGGACGTGGTTTAAATATGGTAATTGGAATTCCGTTGCAATGCGCATGTGTGAAGGTTAGTTACAATAGTGTAAGTATATGTTGATGAGAAAAGGAAAATACAATGGAAGAAAAACAGAAGGAAAATTGACGTTTTGTGTATTGGTAGATAGGATCGTGGGTCGACAGCCAGTAATATTCAGTTCAGAAGAAAAATAGGTGAATTAAATATTAAACATGATTGACAAGATCTTAATTTAAGGCAACAAATGCTTTGGCCTGGATTCAAGTTGCATATTTAGGTTTAGTATTGATATTATTGAAAGGAATGAAAAGGAAAATGAGAAGATAAGTAGCAAACTGAAATTAAAAAGGAAAATATACTAAATAAACAAGAATACGAAAAGAAAAAAGAAAACAAGGTAAAAAGCTAAAAAAAGAAAAAAGAAAAACTGTTTATCGAACTAAAAGAATTGTAATGACAAAATAGTCGATGATGATGATGATGATGATGATGTCAACGACCACGAAGACGACCGCGACGACGGCGACAATGGTGGTGGTAGTGGTGGTGGTGTTGGTGGTGGTAGTGGTGGTGGTGTTGGTGGTGGT
>NC_068997.1:17054151-17057619 GCF_001194135.2 Octopus bimaculoides
TGGGACTGATCCTGGAAACATCTGGTTGGGAAGCAAACTCCTTACCATAGAGCCAATCTTGCACCTATATATATACATAAATGCATATATATATATATATATATATATATATATATATATATATACACGCACACGCACATGTCTATGCATGAATATGGATGTACATTTGTAAGTATATATGTATGCATTTATGTAGACATACACACACATATACACGCAAACATATATATATGCATGTACGTACGTACGTACGTATGTATGTATGTATGTATGTATGTATGTATGTATGTATGTATGTATGTATGTATTACTGAGTACGTAGATATATTGTTTCAATTATTAAGACATTTCGAAGGAAAAGATAAAATGCAACAATATTTTAGGTCACAGTAGAAAGGAATCTGTGTAATAAGGTTATGAGAATGGTCTTAGAGTTCTGATTATTTCAATTTCTGTAACAATATCCTTGCTTAATTCTCTCTCCCTCTCCCTCTCTCTCCCCGTCTCTCTGTTTTTTAATTGTACAAATCGGCCTCTCTTTCGTTAGAAAAAGGAAAACACGCACATTCATGCTCATATGAATACACATATACATAAATATATGTATGTATATATTTGTATGTATGTATGTATACGTAGGAGCCAAAAGTGAATTAAAGGCCAATCAGGAATTATTAGTTAGATAGTCAATATTAAATATTAGTAAATTATCCCGTTAATTTCTTTGCGGCAGATAAGTATGAAAGGAATCGATGCTGTCTTAAATTAAGATACAGAAGGAGTTCATATTAATTTTTGTTTTCATTTCTTTGTTTTTATTTACTTTGATTTTAGTTCATTTTGAGACGGTGCCAAAGATGCGAATCATCTACCCAATACGGACACAAACCATAAATTGGAGATGTAGAATGATATCGTAATTCAGTCATTCACGTGTTAGCTTCAAAAATCTATAAGAAATTCATCTGTTATTTTCTAACTCTCTTAAGACAAATATCAAATTTAATATTTGATATCAGTGGATAGTACTCACATTTGGCCAAGCAAGTTCACGAGAGTAAGAGATATACAAAGACACACACTCAGAAAAAAAAACCCACTGAAACACACACACACATGTACACACACACACGCGTGCACACATGCACAAGAATGCACACAAATTGAGAAATATAGTGGCTGGAGACAGTGAGAGAGAGAGAGAGAGAAGGAAAGAGAGAGGGAGAGAGAGAGGGAGGGAGGAAGAGATAGAGAGAGATAGAGAGAGACAAAGAAAGGCGAGAGAGAAAGAGAGGGGGCAGAATGATGAACGAAACATGATAGTGTTATCTTCTATCACCTGATTTGCAATATGCCCGATCCACATAATCTTTCAAAGTTCCAGTCAACAATTAGTCAACAAATGTGGCGATAGATCTGCTGTTGGTGTTGTTGCTGCAGTAGTTGTTCAACTCCTGTTTAGTCCCGGAGTTGGCTAAGAGCAAGCAAGCTTCGACTACGACCATCTCACGCATCCTTCTTCGCCATCCTCGTATAAGGATATAATTTCAAAGAGTTTTTGATTTTCCATATATTTCATCAGTGAGAATTTTGAAATGCACGTAAAGAAAATTTCTACGATATTTAAAAAAAAGATGTTATCATGTTATATCTTAACAATTTACTTTTTTTAATTTATATAATACATTATCCAAGAACAGATTCCAAAATTGCAGGAATATCGAACCCTAAGTTGTTTACTTGGACAATTTGGTACATCATTAAGTGTGTGTGTGTGTGTGTGTGTGTGTGTGTGTGTGTGTGTGTGTGTGTATGTGTTTCGTTACTCTATATCCTTCCATGACAAAAAGGAAAAAGAAAACATTATACCATATGTAATCTATAGATTATCCATTTCATCTTAAAATGATTTATAAACATCCAGTTATAAACCGCTACTGAAATATTTTGGCTTCAAATTTAGATTTTTCGAATTCAATTTTTATTAAAATATTGATTTTACCAGCGCGGAGCTTTAACTTCTTCTAAAAGATTAGATTTAAGTTTTAGTACAAGGCCATCAATTTCAGAGGAGGTGTTACGTCGATTACAAATGCTCCAGTGCTCAAGTGGCACTCATTTTACTGACCCCAGAAGAATAAAAGGCAATGTCGATCTCGGCGGAATTTGTACTCAGAACGTAAAGGCAACCAAAGTGCGGTTAAGCATTTCGTTCAACGTGCTAACGATTCTGCCAGCTCATTGACTTAACTGCTACTAGAAAATTGGTTTCAAATTTTGGAATCGTCCCCAGTTATCAACTGGTACTTATTTTCAGGACTCCGAAAGGATGAAAGGTAAAGTCCAGCTCGACAAAATTTGAACTCAGATCATAAAAACGGACAAAATGCCGCTAAGCATTTTGCATGGCATCTTAACGAGTCTGCCATCTCACCGCCTTAACTTCCATTAAAATATTGATTTAAAATTCCGGCACAAGGCCAGCATTTTCAGAGGGTAGATATAAGTCGGTTGCACCGACCCCAGTGTTCAACTGGTACACATTTTATCGACCAAGAAATGATAAACAGTTAAGTCCACCTCGGCAGAATTTGATCTCAGAACATAAAAACAGACGAAATGCCGCTAAGCATAATGCCCAACGTGCTAACAGTTCTATCAACCTTAACTTCTACTATAGGCACACGGTCTGAAATTTCTGGGGAGGGTCTAAATCGATTATATTGATCCCGCTACTTATTTTATCGAACTCAAAAGGATGAAAGGCAAAGTCGAGCCCGGTAGAATTTGAACTAAAAACATAAAGACGAAAGAAATGCCGCTAAGCATTTCACCTGGCATGCTAACGATTCTGCCAACTCACCTAGCAGCACACAATTCAATGCCTTCAAAGGAAAAATCAGAATATCGTCATATGGAATAGGCAAAAAATGCAGAGAATACTAACTTATTTTATCTACACCAATGTAGTCCAAATACCTGATCTTAAGCTGACAGTCATTAGGTCTAACTTTCAACACATACTGTTATTGGTGTTGGTAATTTGTTTCCATCGGCCTCCCCGTTCTGCCATTAACCTCTGTTGAGAACGAGCAACAGCTGTTGTATCATATGAGTCGTATTTATGGCTTTCTTACTAAGATACTCAGATGACCTGATAGTCAGAAATGAGGATAATTTAAAATGCAAATTTAAAATATAAAAAAAGGGATTTGCTTAATTATTTGCATTTTTAGAAAATGTAATCTTTCAGTATATTATTTGATTTCTGAATGTTAGATTGGAATATAACGCACGCTAATTCACTCACACATGCATAATTGCACGCGCGCGCGCTCTCACACATCCATCTCTCCACCTTGAAGAATTTTTTGGTCGAATGACTCGACAAGAATTTTTTTTTTTATATTTAGCCAAGTACTTATTTTATTGGTCTTTTTCTGTATATATATATATATATATATATAT
>NC_068997.1:17057954-17059722 GCF_001194135.2 Octopus bimaculoides
AATAAGTACTTGGCTAAATATAAAAAAAAAAAATTCTTGTCGAGTCATTCGACCCAAAAATTCTTCAAGGTGGAGAGATGGATGTGTGAGAGCGCGCGCGTGCGCGTGCAATTATGCATGTGTGAGTGAATTAGCGTGCGTTATATTCCAATCTAACATTCAGAAATCAAATAATATACTGAAAGATGAAAAAAAATTTATATATATATATATATATATATATATATATATAATTTTTACCAACTTCTACAAATTTTTGATTACAGTATAGGTAAAACTATACTTCGTTGTTTCAATTCACCTTCACATTAGGAGGCCACAGAATCGAACGTACATATATATTCAGGCATGTATATATAAAGAAGGTCTCTTTTAAGCAGAAAAACATTATTCATAGTAACACATGGAGCTGAATAGACATACACATATTTTGTTTATTCATTTATTAGATAGATAAATTGCTACGCAGTTTGACAGTCAGAAATATAAAGACCAATGATAATATTTTTGCTTTTACATGGTAATAATAGAAAGGCCATAGCCAAAATTTATTCTGCAAACGTAATTCTTCGTGCAGGCAGCTAATATCTACACGGCGAAGAATTCAATCACACATATCAACTCCGATATTTTCATTTTTCAGATGGATGCAAAATCAAATTTGACCTGAGCGGTGTTTGAACTCAGAACACAAAAATTCGTAAATAATTACCGCAATTTATTTTGTCCTGTCACTTCTCTAATTCTGCCAATCCAGCACGATATGTCAGGCGTTAATATTGATATCTCGTCTGCAGTACTCTGCTGGTACTTTATTTTTATCGAACACAAAAAGATGAAAGCCAAAGTTGACCCGGCATAATGTGAACTCAGAAATTAAAGTGCCGTTTCTAAATACTGTAATACATTTTGTCCGGTGCTGTAACGTCCCTAACAACCCAGCGCCCTCCATCAGGTGTTAATATTAATCCTTGTTCCATGCCAGTGATTAATTCTTGAGGATGATTTTACATATTTTGATCTCCGTGTCAAAATTTGACCTGCACCATTCAAACGGCTTGGCATAGTGATTTAATCAGCTCACCAAAAATTGTGATCAAATCGGATTAGCATTGCGTTAATATTGGTTGGGTCATTGTATATTCTAGAAGCCTACCAAAATCTTTTATTTTATACTTTACAAAGTCATTAAGAGATCTTTTACAATCACCATTTACTCAAAGACTTTGTCACTCTTTACTCTTTCTCTACTCCTTTCTACCTCCCCCACTCTCTCTCTCTATCACTATTTTGGTATCTCCATCTCTTTTACATTGTCCATGAATCTCTCTCTCTATCACCATGTCTGTCACACTCTTCTCTTATTAAACACTCAGTTATTATCTATCTGTGTGTCTCAAATGATTATGTACATCTTCTCCTTTGATTGTATTCTCCCCACATCAACTCTCTTACTCCCTTACTCTCTATATATATCTCTCTCTCTCTTAGTCTATCTCTTTATTCGAGTTTGTGGAAACGTGTGTAAGTGTGCGTGTCAATTATACTGATTTATCACTCGTTCTCTTTTTCATTCTCCCCCTATCTCTCTCTCTCTCTCTCTCTCTCTCTCTCTCTCTCTCTCTCTCTTTTGCTTTCAGTTTCTTTCTCTCTACACACACAAGCATGCACTTCCCTCTCCACTTTCAGAATTCAACATTATAAAAATTACTGTATCAAATTAGGAATAAACATACATATATACATACATACATATATACAAACACAC
>NC_068997.1:17059846-17060380 GCF_001194135.2 Octopus bimaculoides
ATATATATATATATATATATATATATATATATATATATATATATACATATATACATGTACACACATATATATATTTACATATATACGTATATATATATATATATATGCATACATATGTATATGCATATAAATTACATACATATATGTAAGTATGCATGTATGTATATATATACATATATATACATACAAGCACACAAGCACCGTAATACTTCAAAGGGGTGCGAAACAAGCTGTATGAAATAGTTGGTGAATACTCTAACGTTTGTTCACAGAACCAACTAAGTTGGAACAAATCTGTTAATCCAACCGTAGCAATCAGCAACATATGTTCCAGCTTAATATTTCTGTATATATGTTTTTCATAGCTTATTTCTGGCGGATACTTAGTAGCTAATACCTTCAACCGGGGTACTGCTTTGTTGGCCCGATATTTATCGTTTTTGCCTTGCAAAATATCTTATCATGCGGAAGAGTTAAGGATCTAAAATACAAAAGGGAGAAAGAGTGGAAGTCCGGAGAAAGCTGGAGATAAAG
>NC_068997.1:17061123-17064401 GCF_001194135.2 Octopus bimaculoides
AGAGAGAGAGAAGGATATATATATATAAATGTATGAAAATACTAGAGAGAGGGCAACTGAGAAATATCACTTCTGTGGTTTGGAGCTTAATGCTTAATTGACAAGTATGTGAACATTAAGTCATTCGTTCGGACGTTAATCGTCTCTAATCAGTTGACTCATACCCAGTGTAGATTAATCGTGGAAAGAGATATGTTGTTATGTACGTATGTATGTATGTATGCATGTATGTATGCATGTATGTATGTATGTATGTATGTATGTATGTGTGTATCTATGTATGTAAATGTGTGAAAGAAGGTCTGTGTGAGTGTATGTAAATATGGATGTGTTTATGTATATGTGTGTTTCAATGAGTGTGACCGACTAAATAAAAGGAAAGGGACATGGTTCGCTTCAGCTGCAGGGTCAGAATCTGCTTTAGGCTCAGTCAAAATTCTTTACCTTCTAATCACTTCAATGCGTCATATTTGACCATTCCGTGTGATACATATATACGCGCGTGTATTTGTATATGCATATATGCATGTATGTATATATGTTCGTACACACACACACACACATACATATATTTGTGTGTATGTGTGTATATATATATGTATATGCATGTATGTATACATAGATCGATCGATAGACAGTGAGAGAAGAAAGGAGAGAGAGAGAGAGAGAGAGACAGACAGAGAAAACGTTTCAGTGTTGCATATCATTGCATAACAGAGAGATAAGAAGAATGTGTCTCGCAGTCAATATGTTAGTACATTCATATGGTAATTTTCAACATTTCCTGCTAATACCACTTAACGAATGCTCAGCTGGCAGAATCGTTAGCACGCCGGGCGAAATGCTTAGCGGTATTTCGTCTGCCGCTACGTTCTGAGTTCAAATTCCGCCGAGGTCGACTTTACCTATCATCCTTTCGGGGTCGATTAAATAAGTACCAGTTACAAACTGGGGTCAATATAATCGATTTTATCCGTTTGTCAGTCCTAGTTTGTCCCCTCTATGTTTAGCCCCTTGTGGGCAATAAAGAAATAAGAATCGTTAGCACGCCGGGCGAAATGCTTATCGGCATTTCGTCCCTCTTTAAGTTCTGCGTTCAAATTCCGTTGAGGTTGACGTTGCCTTTCATCCCTTTCGGGCCCAATTAAATAAGTACCAGTTTAGCACTAGGGTTGATGTATAAAACTTCACTCACACTCTCATAGTTGCTATTTCCACACAACTCCGCTCTGAGTCCAAGACGAAATTTCAGTTGTCCAATAGCATTAACGAGCGAAGAGTTCTTAAGAAAGCTGCTAGACACATTCATATTGGTTAGATACTTGAGGGATTTTGCGTGGCCCTAGCAGAAGGTTAATCTTCCCCTATGGCATCGCCTTAACTACAACTCTTGTGGAGCATCCTCACTCGAGCATTCGGCTCCAGATAAAATGTATGTCCAAGACATAACACAGCATGTCCAAGACACATAACTTGCGGAACCAAAATTTCCCCTCTCTCTCCCTCCCTCTTCTCCCCCCTCTCTGTGTAGGCTGAAAAAAGCGTAAATCATGCTTGTTTATTTATTTACATATCAACTTCTTTTCATATAGAAAGCTAATTACAACAGACTTGGAATATGAATTTATACACCAGTCTTCCATACCAACAGCATATATGTACGCATATATGTATGAATGTTATCTATGCATATATAACAATGTATATATATATATATATATATATTTTAAGAGTTATGCATAGAGAAATCTATGTGTAAATGTATATGTGTGTCTGCGAATGTACTTCAACATGCGTTTGTATGATGTGGGCGCAGGTTATATTTTTCGAATTCATGGCGAATTTATTTATCGAATTTATTTTTCGAAAATATGGCGGTGAGCTGGCAGAATGGTTAGCATGCCGAGCGAAATGCTCAGCGGTATTTCGTCAAGCCGTTACGTTCTGAGTTCACATTCCGCCGAGGTGGACTTTGCCTTTCACTCTTTTGGGGTCGATAAAATAAGTACCAGTTACGCACTGGGGTCGATGTAATCCACTTAATCCCTTTGTCTGTCCTTGCATACGTATATATATATACACATAGATGTCCCCTCTATGTTTAGCCCCCTGTGGGCAATAAAGAAATATATATTTTTCGAGTTTCTCTCGAACAGAGAAACCCAGGCGCTTCTTGGAATTTGGACATCGTCTAAAACCTCTCTCTTTCTCTCTCCCTCTGTCTTTCTCTCTCTCTCTCTCTCTCTCTCTTCTCCCCAACATATTTACTTAGTACATGCTCACACACACTCACATGTGTGTATAAGTGTATACTTATATACGTATATATATATATATATATATATATATATATATATATATATATATATAACAACGCGCACACACGCACGTACAGAAAGACAGAGAGAAAGAGAGTGAATGAGCGAGAGCCTGTATACGTTCGTGCCCGCATATTCGTAAATATTAATGTACAAAACCCAACTCACTTCTTGTATATGATACAAAAGCACGGTAGTTTGCGCGATGCCGTTGCATAAGGGTTGATCAATACAGCACGTTTTGTTCATTTGTTTCGCTAATAAACCTCTACGTACAATTACTCCAATATCAACGATATAGGTAAAATCTATAAATTGACATATTCAGAATTGGTAACAAACATAAGGGTGGGGAAGACGAAGGAGGAAACGGTTACTGACTTCACTGTAACATCTTCAAGAATACCTATACAATATAAGGTATAGGTATTCTATACAAGAATACCTATACAAGGACACCGATACAATATAAGCGAACCTTTTGACCACATTTGCAATGCAACTTTTACCGACTTCAATAAAAACAGCAACAACAATCATTGCGATTTCATTTTCACCCGATGTACTTCACAAAGCATAAAAACAAGATACAGCAAAAGACAAATTTGAATAGCAGTTTGGTATAATAAATACACATGTATACATAAATACACATACATATGTGCACAGGCATACGCACACACACGCACACACACACACACACACACATATATATATATATATACATATACATGCGTCCATCCATACACACACATATATACACGTATATACACATGTGTATAAATGTGTGTGCATATACGTACGTATACACATACATGCATATATACAAATATATATGTATACACATATATATACATACACACTAACACTAGCACACACATACACACACATATATATATATATGTATATATATATATATATATATATATATATATATATATATATATATATATATATATA
>NC_068997.1:17068186-17069736 GCF_001194135.2 Octopus bimaculoides
TATATATAAATAAATATATATATATATATACACAAATATACACATATATATTTTTCTATTCTTTCACTTATTTCAATCATTTGACTACGGCCATGCTGGAGCACCGCCTTTAGCCGAATAATTCGATCCCAGGACTTAGTCTTTGTAAGCATAGTGCTTATTCACTCGGTCTTTTTTGACGAACCACTAAGTTACGGGGACGTAAACACTCCACCATCGGTTGTCAATTCCTGGTGGGGAGACAAACACAGACACAAATCGATGAAATATAAATTGCAGGCGATTATTATCGGCAGCGTCCTCTGTGATTCAAATGTGCGAACTGGCTCTAAATTTTGAAAGCAATAGACATACTTAACTCATTACGGCTCTGAGATATAACGCGTTATGTTGTCCATTGATTGACCTTTGATAAACACTGATTCTGCAGTTACATGATCAATACTCTGCCATGGTCATCTTTTATACCCATGATAAACTTACATCGGAATTTACACCGTCTTGTATATTATTCTTTCGTTAATTCAGTAGTCTGTGATGTGACTGAAACCTGCTTACTTTTCATAACAGGAATGAGCAAACACATAAGGACTTTCTCATCCGTCAACGCATCTCTTGCAAATATCAGACTTTTTGTTGTTTAGCTCTGCCTTTTGTCTGATCGAGTGACTGTATACGCAAAAGCATTCCAACCATGACCAAACCATATACAAAAGAGTGTATGTATGACAGCATTATCTCCTGCGTTTTTTCTGTATTTAAATAGTTAATATAATTGACTTCCCTTATCAATATGCCAAACTACCACATAAAGACTCGTCCGTCGGTTCATCTTGTTACGTGTTGATAAAGTAGGTGAGCTATTATCTTAGAATTAGGTTAATTAATATAGAAAAAAAAAAGATTACCTACTGATAAGAACTTCAGGTGGTTCGCTCATTGTTCAGGAAGGTAAATAAAGGGTACTGTATTGAATAGTGGGGAGGGCTGAGATATAATTAAAAACAGCAGATAAAACTCGCTTACAAAATGAAACCGCATACATAGACATATAGCCACGCCATTTTCCAGAATCCTCAAGTATATGCAGACATATATACTCATTTATGTTTATGCGTATATGTGCTTGCGCACATATACGCCTACACGTTTATATGAAGCTATGCATGTATGAATGTATGTGTGTGTGTGTGTATATATATATATATATATATATATATATATGTATATATCTGTGTGTGTGTGTGCGTGTGTGTGTGTGTGTATATACACACAAAAATATACATATGAGCGTATATACACAAATATACATATATGTATATATCTACATATGCATGTATAGATAGTTACTCGCATACGTAGGAAGTATATATATATATATATCTATATATCTATATCTATCTCTCTCTCTCTCTCTCTCTCTCTATATATATATATATATATATATATATACATATATATATATATATATATACAAGAATAAGGGCAGGGAATCGTCAATTAATAATAGAATTAATAATTAACAATTTTGCCAAGTAGTTCAGTATGAA
>NC_068997.1:17069928-17073711 GCF_001194135.2 Octopus bimaculoides
TATATATATATATATATATATATATGTATATACATACATACATATATATTTACATAAGCACAAACGTATATGTGCACGTATGTATGTATGATGCATGAATGTATAGACAGGTACTCACTTACATAATACGTATATGTGTATATATGTTTCTATAAATACTTATATATAAATACGTCTCTTTAAACACTTCAACTAGTTTCAACTCGAAAGCTGCAGTCATGCTGGTACTCCACCATTATTATTAGCTGTTATCTCCGATTATAAATATACACACAAGCATACACACGTACATGGAATCATAGAAACGAGCAGGGATACTCGAATATAAAAACATAATTTTCCACGTTGGACAAAATTTGATCACCTTCGCAATAAAGTTTCTCCAACATCTAGATTAATAAAATCATTATATATTAATCTATGAATACATGTAAATATTTTTATGCTATCATAGTACAGGTCACTTTTAAAAGTCAAATTTTAAAGTTGTATTTTTCGTATTTGATATAACAACGCACAACAAAAATATATATACATGAATCTATACCAATTCATTTTATCTAATTTCTTAAAAGTACAATCACTTTTTAGCACAAAAGAATATTAAGTTAGCTCTATGTAATGTATATTCACATATTTAAGTTCCAATTAAAATTTGACATATCAAAATTGAAATCATTAAAATATTAAATATTATTCAAAAGCAATATCTTTTTGGATAATAGAATAAAGATATCCACCCCGCCACCTTCTTTTTTTGCATTTTATGAGCTTAAATAGCATCTCAGGTAGCAAAGTACTTGTGCAGTTTTCAAAAATACTTTAAACTTTTTATATGCAGAATTAGATTAATGTTTTTTGCTATATAATGCTCTATATACTTATAAGGCTAAATTATGAACCAATGAGCAAACCTCGATTCCAACAATTAATACGTGCGATATATATATATATATATATATATAAAGAAATTGAACTAAACAGCTATTTTTATTATTGCTGCGTAATTTATTAGCAAATAATGCTCGTGAAACACGATGCCACGAAAAAGACAATATTTAGTTACATGTTAAAAATATTGCTTAATAACCTGATATCTAAAATATTAAAGTAGACAAGAACCAAAAGTAATGAAGTCCTAGTTACATATATTTGCAAACTGTAAAAATACTGGACGTCGTCATATGTTACATCTTTGATCCAAGGTAGTGTAGCGGAAGCATAATCGCTCTTGAACTTTAGCTGCCCACATTGTGTTTTTTTTTTACTTTTAACTACTCATTTTGGTTTACTACATGATTTTCGGATCCATGTAGTTTTACTTGGACCGCCAACAACTTTAATGTGATGGACTAGTCTAGCGTCTGTTCATCAGCTATAAAATGGCAAGCTTTGGCTCGCTAAGTCCCTAGAGAGGAGAGTTTTGGGACTTTGATGTGAGAACAGTTTGATTTCACTTTGCATTTTTCAACTTGAACAGGAGTTAAACCAAAATCCTTGACGTGATGCTTTGCATTTAAATAGAATCTTAATCAGAATTTTTGTGGTGCTGTACTTCAGGTTTTTCTCTAACCTTTATATCTTCATTTTTATGAGTTTTTAAATCTATATAATGCTTTGACAATTATAATGTCCTACCAGTTTGCTGTATCAAATTTTAGCAATAGTAATAAATATTTCTTTGCAGTCAATTGCAACTTGTCTATGAATTTATTTATTATTATTCATCCTGAATTCATTTAAGAGAGGACATAATATATCAGTCCTTTAAGCTACAGTTCATGTAACTACGTATATACATTTATAACTAACGTATATATAATCAGAGCTGTGTTGGAGTTAAATAGTTTAAACAACAGGAACAGAAGCCGCAAAAAGAAAGCTTTCAGGTTGTAAATTGTGCTGCCATTAACAAAATCTCTCTCAAATAACACATTACATTTCCAAATGTGTCTAATGCACTACTATGTCTGAATTAGTATATAGGTAAGACATAGTTACAACGTGTTTGATCTTTGGTTAGATCTTTTGGGGCTGACTTTGAGGTAAATAACCACAGCAATTATCAAGAGAAAAAAAATAACTAAACTATATACGAAAGTTATCAGAACCATAAGAACTATGATAAGTTAAACACAAGCATAGCACCTACGACTCAGCACATGTTTCTCTCACGTGTACAAAAAATGGCTGCCATAAGCGCACATTCACTTATACGCAAATACATACAAACAGAATTTTGTTATTATGCTAGATTTCCCATTGAAAACAGGTCAACATTATTACCTTTAAAATCCATCAATGGACAACGGATCGATATTGTGATATTAAACAACATTTACATGGATATTCAATTAAATTTATCAAGCACAAAAGACATCGTAATGTCTTTGCAGCTAAATAGCTTACAATGTTGTTTGTGTCTTATACAGTTCGTTTTGTTCTCTGAGTTGTCCACGTGTTACTTCAGCAATTGTCCCATGCTACACAGATTCACACACATACACACACACACACACACACACCCATACTAACTACCAAACCAAGACACGCAAAAACACCTATGCACGTACATGCAGAAACAAACAGACCATATACACAAACACACACACACTCATATACGCGCAAAGCAGCAAACACTAACATGCATAGAAACCCACACATACACAGACTGGCATTATTGGGTAATCTGTATTGAGACAGATTAGTAGGTAGCCAGAAATGAAAAGAGCTATGTAAGAATATATGCGTGCGTTTATATCTGTGTGTGTGTGCGCGTGTGTGTCTCCATGCGCGTGTTTGTGTGTGTGTGTGTATAAAAATACACGCACACACATATATATATGTACATGTATGTATGAATATATATAAATACATTTACATATATACATGCATACTTATACATATGTGTGTGTCTATATAATAATAATAATAATAATAATAATAATAATAATAATAATAATAATAATAATAATAATAATAATAATAATAATAATTTAATGATGATGATAATAATAATAATATTAATGTTGCTAACGACGACGACGGCGACGACGACGACGATGATGATGATGATGATGATGATGATGATGATGATAATAGTAATAATAATAATAATAATAATAATAATAATAATAATAATAATAAAGAGACACACACATCTTCATTGGCTCTTATGCCGTAAATACCAATATGAAGTAACAGAGAACTGGTATGAGCATTTACCAAGTAAAGTTATGCGGGAGGGTGGAAAAGTAATGATACTCTGGGACTATGATTTTCAGACGGATCGTATAATCGAACACCGTTCGCCGGATATTGTCATATTGAGTAAGAGAGACAAATACTGTCAGATCATTGATGTAACCAAACCAAATGACATGAATGCTGTGAGTAAAGAGGTTGAAAAAATCGCCAAGTACTCCGAATTGAAAGTGGAAATGGCAAGACTGTACGGAATGCGAGAGGGTAATGTAAAAGGAATACCAGTGGTGATCGGAGCGTTGGACTCAATCCCATTGGAACCTCAAATCTTCTTAAGGAAACTCAAAAGGTCATGCAAGCCTGATGTCTTGCAAAAAGCAGTCTTATTGGCCACAGCATATTGTCTGTCTGAGGTTCTTGTTGTAAGTTGACAGATGACTAAAGACTCCCGTGCATTTTTACCTACACTGTGTTACAAAGGAATAATAATAATAATAATAATGATAATAATAATAATAATAATAATAATAATAATAATAATAATAATAATAATAATAATAATAATAATAATAATAATAA
>NC_068997.1:17081676-17083031 GCF_001194135.2 Octopus bimaculoides
TATATATATATATATATATATATATATATATATATATGCATGTATGTATGTATATCTACATATGTATCTATGTATGTATGTATGCTTATTTGTATATATGTATATACACACATATATATGTAAATATACATATATATATATTTACATATATATATATGTATGCTCGTTTGCACACACACACATACACACAACCCCCACACACACACAACACCCCCCACACACACACTCACACATATGCGCATATATTTGTATGCATCTGATATTCATTCACACATACGTTCCCCAACATCAATTTTCCTTGTATTCTTTGGCAGACTAACGCGAACGCCTCTCTCTGACATATGCATGGCATCACAAACAAGATTATATGCGTAGATAGCAAATATATTTGCACAGATTCATCTTGGAACCCGAAGAAGCACTCTTTATAATTATTTCTTATTTCATCTACTCGAACCGATTACCAATTAGCCTCACCTCTCCAACCATACACTTTGCATGTTATCTATTTGCCTTCAACAAATCAAAGCGAGAACCTCTATGTGGTCGCTTAATATGCTAGAAATAAAAGATAAGTCTCCTTAAATCTCACCACCGTGGCACTCCGTCAGTTACGACGACGAGGGTTTCAGTTGATACGACCAACGGAACAGGCTGCTCGTGAAATTAGCGTAGTTCTCGGGGAGATTCAGCGTGACACAGAGCATGACAAGGCTGGCCCTTTGAAATACAGGTATAAGAGAAACAGGAAGAAAGAGTGAGAGGAAGTCGTGGTGAAACAGTTCCACAAACAGGATGAATTTGATCAAATAAAATGCTTAAATAGTCTTGGCTATTAATTCTGCCATGAAGGGAAACTATCGGTCCAGCGGAATTCCAAGATATTGATCCCCAGATCATCACACATCCTCTTCCAAGTTTAACAGTTGAAAGAAGGCAGACTGGGTCAAATGCTTCTTTTGGCTGTCTCCATACGTTTCCTCAATGGTCGGAAATAAGGTAAAGGATGTCTCGTCCGAGAAACTAACATTCTTCCACTGCTCTAGGGACCAGTTCTGTAGGTTTTTACTCCACTCTAAACGCTTTGCAATGTTTGTTTTTGAAAGTAGTGGTTTCTTGATTGCAGCCCCGCCCCCGTGAAATCCGGCTTTGTGAAGCTCCCGGCGAACAGATTTTGTGGAAACTGGATTCCCGAGGTGGTCATTAAGCTCTGCAGTAATTTTGGGTGCTGTAATTTTGTGATGCTTTCAAACAATTCGCACCAGAGTCCGACAGTCCCTATCTGAAAGTTTTGGCTTTCTTTCGAAGTCTTGTTTCGACGAGGAGGTTTCTCCCACTTCCTCAAAAGCCTTGTG
>NC_068997.1:17083287-17083781 GCF_001194135.2 Octopus bimaculoides
TATATATATATATATATGTATGTTTGTTTGTGTGTCTGTGTTTGTCCCCCCACCATCGCTTGACAACCGATGCTGGTGTGTTTACATTCCCGTAACTTAACGGTTCGGCAAAAACGAGACTGATATTAATAAGTACTAGGCTTCCAAAGAATAAGTCCTGGTGTCGATTTTGTCGACTAAAGGCGGTGCTCCAGCATGGTCGCAGTCAAATGACTGAAGCAAGTAAAAGAGTAAAAGAATAAAAGAGTATATATATGCATATATACAGACCCTGTATAACCACTCCCAAATATGTAGATAAGTATATATATGTAGATGAAGGTGTGTATGCAATTGTGTGTGCAGTTCATAATGCGAATATATTAAATTTTAAATGCCACAAGTTCAACTGTATCATTTTATTCATAAACGACCTACATCTTGTCTCCTTGTTCCCTTCTTCATTGCATTTATCTTCTTGAGTTTCGCTTTCTTTACCTTTACCCCCCCCCCCC
>NC_068997.1:17087173-17088690 GCF_001194135.2 Octopus bimaculoides
TATATATATATATATATATATTTATGCATATGTATGTTAGTAAGTATATCTATTGATTTGTATATGTATATATTGATATCTGTCTAATGTGTCTATCTCTATACGCACACACACGCACACACACACACAAACACACGCACATATATATGTATATGTATGTATGTATGTATGTATACATCTATGCATTGCTGTTTGTATTTTTTGTGTATGTTAATACTAGCAAGATTTCTTATAATGCCAGATCTATCGGTAAGACCTGTTTATTTGATTTAATCCTACCTAGTGTAAATCTCATATCTTTTCATTTACAGCCCAATGATAAGAAAAGAGAAAAAAAGAACACATTCTAAGTGAAGGTGGTTAAGCAGTGGACACACATGAAAGAACAAATACTCAAGGTGTGAGACGAAGTGGATCCGGTAGTGAATCGATTGTGAATGAGATATAACGAAATTCAAGATGTTATTTGTGTATGGCGAGTATTTTTCTAAAGTATGCAGAGTTTTTTTTCTTCTATAGATTACAGAGCCGAAGGGAAAAATGATATCTAATATTGAAGTCTTTGGACGTTTGATGACAATATTAGTATTTTAATAGCCAATGCCTACTGAAAAATGCATTGATTTTCATAGTGTTTCGAATTCAAACTCAAACGTGGGTTCGAATTTCGTCCTTCGAAACTAAATAAAATAGACGTCAGTTAATCAGTCTTGAAGGATCAACAAAATTCTATCTTAACATATCCCTGTCTTATGTGCTAGTTTTAGAACTAAATATCATATCAGTTTGTCTTCAAATGTGTAAGGAAGTATCAGAATCGATTAAAGCAAAGCTCTCTTCTATATTTGGTTATACATTTTATAGCCGGTGGAGTAAGCTCTCTCTGATAAATGAGTTCAGTACGGTTGATGCTCATGTTGAACTTCCGTCTGCTAAAATATTGACTTGCAATTCCTAAGTGGTGATTATATGTATAGAAACGATTGGTTCATACATTTGCTGGGTCGGTCACGGACCAAGTGTTTATTTCTTCGTCGGGCACAAGCATGATCACTTTTGCATTTCTTTAATATAGGAGCAGGCTCAGTTGTGTAGTAAGAAGCTTGCGTAAGTGGACAGTGAATGATGTGATCCTAGATACACCATGCTTGAATTTGCTTCATGACGGGAAAACGACCTTTGCTTGTTGGTACGATAAATCAGAGTTAAGGTGACTTTAATATATCACAATAGCAATAACAACAGTATGTAATTTCGTGTAGAATTTGTTCACCAGATATTCAGGTGTGGGTGACGAAAAGCAGCTTTACTGTTAGTGGTGTCTAAACGAAATTACGTGACGTCATTGAAGGGAAAAGTTTAAAAGTATTTCACTGGAAACTGGAACTGAAGGAGGGGTAGATATGAGTAGATTGTTTGGCGAATTCACTTCGTGGAATGCTGTACACACGCTTCCATCATATGCATATAGGTGGATACCTGTCTTTAGAACATCCAAGCACTGACCCCCCCCCCCC
>NC_068997.1:17088989-17091079 GCF_001194135.2 Octopus bimaculoides
TATATATATATATATATATATATATATATATGTATATATGGAGATATACACAGGTGTGTCTATCTGTGTCTAGGTATATACAGATGCACACATACAATCACACACACACATACACAAGACAAGCACGCACAAATCGAAAGAGCAATAGAAAAAGTGTGATGATAGTTATATTCTATTATTTCTGTTCTTTAATATACGTCACTCATTGGACTGCGGCCATTTTGGGCAATAGTTAACGCTATAACACAATAACAATACGATCGCAATCATGGCATCACCGCAGCAATTATTACCATGGGGAAATTTTCTTTTAGTGGACATTAGATCTATCATGGTATTGATGAAATTCTCATCCGACTTCATATAACAAAAGCCAATGATAAATTACAGATATCTAGTTTGTATTTCTCAATTAGAGTCATGTCGTACAATTTAGTAATTTTGCTACACGTCAGGGTGTTATGTTGTTTTTTTCTTTCTATCATTTTTCTCCTTTTTACTTTTGCTTTCATAAACTATGACATTAGTTTGACAGAGCTACTATTTACGCAATATCTCACAGCATGCTATCACAAAAAGAGGTGTCTATCTCTATCGTTGATTTGCCATTTAAACAGCAAGATTACCATAAAAGCGGTAAACGTAAGGTACCGTTATGCAACCAAAGGAATACTTTAATTGATTTTATTATATTGCCATATTACTATATAGGATTCGATATTAAATATCACTCGCTGTTTCATCATTATTAATACATTTATACACCTATACCGACCCCTACACAATCCCAGACACTATACACCTTCCACATTGCATTCACACACAATACATATACACAATACACACACACACATACATACACACTCACACACACGCATGTACATATATGTACACACACAGAAATATGCTGATACTTAAACACATAAACCAATTCACGCACCAAGATCATATACTCTAACACAAAAAGCGAAGTCAATGCTTACACATTTACACATTCATGCTCATGCACACACAATCACACACACAGACAGACACTCACACACACACATTGTCATACACTTGCATTCACTCACGCACACATAGATACACACGCACACACACACACACACACAGACCCCCTCTTTGCTCACACCTTCTTTCCTTCAGTCTCTTTCTCTCTGTCTATCTCCACCCTGCACACACATATACACACACATTCACGCGCACACATTCTTATCATCTCCTTTACATTCAGATCCACACTCAAAGATCAATAAAGACGCGGTATTAGCTCCGTTTCCAATTACGCATCAGTCATCAGGCTCAACAATTCCTATGTTTGGCGACTCTTTTATTAGTTTAGAATCACCGTTCCTTTCGCAACACACAATGTTATTCTGCTTCACTTCAGACTTGAAAGAAGTACATTTGCCACCGATTTATATCAGGATCAAATCACATTTAATGCGTTAACTCGATATTAACTAAATAGATGTTAAATATTCTCTTGATAATTTTAGCTAGGGCCACTTAACTGGCAACATGGAGGTCAAAAACCGCCCACTGAATATACCTGACTGACTGACAACATTAAAGATAAATACTGTCGAGTGTGTGTCTGTGTGTGTGTATGTATGTATGTGTATGTGTGTGTGTATGTGTGTGTATATGTGTGTATGTGTGGATATATGTATATATATGTGTATATATATGTATATATATATATATATATATATATATATATATATATATATATATATATATATATGTGCATATACGCATGTGTATGTTTGTATGTATATCATATCATGTATGTACACACACACATATATGTATATATAATGTGTGTGCTTTTATATATGCATATAAACATATATATATATGTATATATAATACATTTGTATGGATGTTTGTATGCACACACGTACACACACTCACACACATATATACTACACACACACACACACACACACACACATATATATAAATATATACGTATATATGATATATACGAGTGTGTGTTTATATAAATGTACACATGCATATGTGAGCGTGTCTTTATATGTATATATATATATATATATATATATATATATTTATATATATATATA
>NC_068997.1:17091446-17097903 GCF_001194135.2 Octopus bimaculoides
AGAGAGAGAGAGAGAGAGGGAGAGAGAGAGAGAGGGAGAGAGAGAGAGAGGGAGAGAGAGGGCGACAAAGACACAAACAGACAGAGGGATAGATAAAGAGATCATAAAGAGAAAAGAGTAATATATATAGAGAATTAGAAGGAATTGTAACGCACATACCTAGGGTTCTTCAAGTGAGAAAATGTCGGAAACTAATATATCCAAGACGTGTTGTGCTGTTCTTAACTAATTTTGTGTCTTAGATAAAAGCAAGTCACGTCAGCCGACCTGTTAGATGTGCATTTGGTATGAAAATTCGAAATATTCCAAGTCTATTTGACTTCTAAATACATTTTGTTATTGACAAAAGTCATAATTATTTTCGCGAGAATAAGAGTTTCGCTCCGCAACCAAGTATTTAATTATGATTCTATTCAATATAATCCCCTCTCAGATTCGCACACTCATTGCAACAGTCCTTCAGTTTTTCTAAGTTCTGTAAAAGAATTCGGAATGTTGGGCCTCCAGCTAGGCTTTTTACGATACCCTTAAAGTCAGGAACTTTTCAGTACCTTCTCGTAACAGTGGAGGAACCTCTGCAAAATCAATCGACCTGCTAGAAATGGCATCCAGATCTCATTCACTCTTCACATTGCCATTCTTATATAAGGAACGTGTACATCAGGTAGTATGCCCTTACATACCCTAAAATGACAAAGTCACAGCTGCAGTGCATTTCATGATAGTTGTGCTACAAAAACCACTGTGGCAAATTTAGATATGGTACAAAAAAGAAGATATACCGTGCTTGTGGATGTTAATGTCAACCAATGCGATTGGAGATCGCCAGATTGTCAGAAGTAATTTTATCCTTAGGTTTCAGGGTTGGGAAAATGCTTGTGGCCCCTAAAAGGAACGCGCCATGCATAATCAATATAAAGAAATATTCTTGGCGGCCGGACGTCGTCGGAACGGCGGAGTTATTCCAGCAACTCTTGGATATTCTCAACAACGACCCCAACGGGAAACCGAGGGACATCGCCTAGCAGCTCTATGAGATGAAGCCCGATCTCAGATATAAAATTTACGAAGAAATCGGGCAAACATTGTACGCAATAGCAAATAAGAAAGGAGCTGTTCATGCCTAGAAAAACTAGAAACTGTATGATCATTTGACCTGGCGTCGTGTAATCTATCAGCACTCTTGATTTCGATCGCCTGAACTTCTGGATCTGGGATATTGCTAGTGGAGTGAAAGACGGACCGAGAGCCATACTGTTAGCAGAATAAACAGCACGGATACCGGCCATCTGATCCTGGCATGCAACCATTTCCATGGCTGGGGACAGTTTTGTTCAATGATCTGTTTCTTTGATGTATTTAATTAAATGTATGTCTAGATTTTCGTGGGTGTATGCTGATATTTTTCTGCATAGTGTCTCCTTTACAACGAATTATTATTGTTTTTCGTCCTCACTTGCCTGATACGGACCGCAATGTTTATTTATTTTTTTCCTTGGTGAAAATGAAAACAGTGTTTTTTTGTTTCATCGTTGTTGATGTCATTTCGTGCTATGTCAGACTGGTAAAACGTGCATTCGACACAATTCGCTTGATATTAAAAAAAAATTTTTTTTAAAACCGTGGTTACAGCAAGATCTCTTTTTGATCATGATTCCCTCGATCAGCATTTATCTAGAGTTAAAAGAACTTATTTATGGATGCATGACTTACTATTAATATCAGCCAAATCCCCTACAAATCTCAACCTTCTGCATTAAAGACGTTGTATAAAATTTCATTCAATGTTGCTTTGTGTTTGATAGAATAAATGAACGAATTGGATGTCACAAATGAAGCATGCTTGATCAGCGACCTGCTAGATGAAGGCAGACGTGAGATTAGAGTGTAACAACTATAATACTAAATGAATTGCATTCGGTGTTGTTAGTTACGCTGCCAACACACAATGGCTAAACCACTTCGTGATACCAAATTTTATTATTGCTATAAACGGATGAAAAACAAATAGACATTTTATGGGAATTTGAATCCCGGATATTGAATTTTCGACTACATATTCTGAAACACCGTCTTTCTACCATGTATGTTAATTATAACTCTTTCTACCTAAAATTAAACTACGTTTGCAATTCTACATCTTCCGATGAAAATTTAACTGAAAATTTTCATCTATTACACTGAGAAATCATGGTTTCTCAGTTACCCCGGTGCCTATGCGGACGATGGATCTGCTAGAAAAAAAAGCAAACTTACCACAATCTCAAATCTTACTGGGTTAAAATGTTGAAATAAATTGTATGATACATTCGAAGTCAGCAAGCTGGAATAAAACTTAAGGAATAACTAGGACACATAATATGACAGAATAACAACGAAAGGTAAACAAGGGAAACGTTACTTGGTCGTTTGATTTATTAGTAAGAGCAGGCGAATCTTTCATAAATTATAGCTTGCTTTTAAAAGAGAAAAAGGGTAAAACACAAAGAGCAATGTGAATTACTGTTCGACAAAAATGACTGGATGGTCATCGCTGGAATAACTTGAAGCAATTTTCTTCTTCATTACGTGTGACCTCGGCCTAAATAAGAAAAAAAAAAAAAGGAAGAAGTGAGCCAGTAGTAATCGCCATTTCTTACGTGTGTAATCTACATTCCATAGATTGTAAATCAACATTTAATGATAACGAATTTCGACAGACGTAAGTGATGTGAGACTTACACATAAGAATTGTCACATGTGCATTAGAAGTTTATCAGTTTAAGTGAAGATTCATTTAAATAAGTCTTAATATATGGATTCTTGAAAACATCTAACGCAAATAATTCATTTTGTATAACGAAAGAGAATTAAACATTAAAGAAAATATATAATTCTTCATTCTATTTCGCTTAAACATTAATAACAATACATATAACAACAAATACATTAGAGACAGCAACCATAAGTGCATTAACTAAGAAAAGAAGCTAAGAAAATGAAACAACAACAAGAACAACAACAAAACGAAACAAATATCAACAATGTTAGTTATAGCAGTAATTAGATATGTCTTTTAGGGAGAAGAGAACAATTACCAAATTGACGAAAAAAATAAGGGAAGTAAATGCAACGTAAAACAAAGCACAAACGAAACACTCCAATATAATAAATAATTGAATTAAGTGTAGATGAAGTTTATAGAAATTGTTGTTTAATTATCTTACTGTCTGTTACGTTTCTTTTTTTCCTTATGTTCCACATTTTACTAACTATATGTTCAAACCGATGAATTAGTTAATTTCCAAAAAGTAAAAGTCTTACTCTGTCAGCAGAAATTAGGGAGTTAAGATGAATGAGCTGCTCATTAGTTTTAGGGAGTTGACAAGAGCTTTTGTTTTAATGTTCATTACAAATATAGAAAGAAAAAATAATGATAACAACAACAACAACTACAACAACGGCAAAAGCAGCAGCAGCAGCAGCTGTAAGCACAACAACAAAAACAAAAATATCTTCTATATTTAATGCAATGGTAAATAAATATATTCATTATATGTGTATACTAACCCTTTTTTCTAATATATATAATTGGTTTCTGTGTAATAGAGTAAACGTTACTTCTTGTTCCAGTTGTCGTTGTTGATGTTGTTGTTGGTGTCATTGTTGTTGTCATTGTTGTTGTTGTTCTTCTTCTTCATAGCCATCATCATCATCATCATCATCATCATCATCATCATTATCAACATCATCATCATCATCATCATCATCATGGGCTTGTTTTTTGCAAACGCACGCACGTACGCGCACACACACGCGCGCGCGCGCTCTCTCTCGCGCATACACGCAGAGTCATCCTGGATCACTTCCAGAGAAAGGTCACCAGAATTATTGGCACGAAATCGCTCATCACCCATCGACACACATCAAACTCTGACCTACGGACTACAGAACTGTTACCTTCTCTCTATGCATTTGGAGCCGCACTCACAACGGTTTCCACTCTTCAGTACTAGCTGGTCTAGTGCAGGCTCCACTCAGCATTCTCGGCTCATACGCCACACCTACGCTTCACTGACGATGAACTATTCACTAAAGGCGTTGCACAACTTTCATGAATCCCTGGCCTAGCAGAGGTGTTACACTGGAACGTTGTGAGCTGTGCTCAAACTCTGCAGGCACCGAAGTAACAATATGGGAACCTACTCAAAATGCATACATTCATTCTTCAAGTGATCGAGCACTGAAGAGTTACTTCGCCGCGTCGAAACGTAATTAGTCGAGTCGTGAGAATTTTCCCTGCAGCCATTTCTTTTATTGGTAAAACCATTCAGATATTCTCTCTAGAGATGATTGCCAATAATAATGATAATAATAACAACAACAACAACAACAACAATAATAATAATAATAATAATAATAATAATAATAATAATAATAATAATAATAATAATAATAATAACACGTTTAATAATAATGATAATAACACGTTGGACAAGGTTAGTTTCAAATTTCGGAACAAGGCAAGTAATTTCTAGTGGGGCTGACTAAATCGATTAGACCCCGGTACTCGACTAGAAGTTATCTTATCAACTCCAAATGGATGAAATGTAAAGTCGAAACCGGTGGCATTTGAACTCAGGAACAAAAAGACAGACGAAATGCCCCCCCCCCGTACACACAAACACACACGCATATAGTAAATAAGAAAAAAAACGAAGAAGAAACACAAGAAAAAACAACAACGCGAGGACGTGGTGCCGACAAAGTATTAGCAGACGCTCAGGGAAGGAAAAAAAAAGTGGTTTTACGTATCGAGCAAAGCTCTTCATCAGAAACAGGAGACGGAAGATAGAGGAAAAAAATTGCCAACGACCTACATATGGTTACATTTTGAAATATATGCATATATATATATATATATATATACGATGTGTATTTCACGATCATCTTCTACCTCATTATTTTAATCTCTATCATCCCGTTCATCATAAAGAATATCGTCTTGGATTTCCTTCTTGTTATCTGGAATATAATGAAGTGCGAAATGCACTGCTACAGCAGGAGTGATGATGCGATGGAAACAATTCTAATTGCCGACGATAACAGCCTGTGTTATATATTCTTTTCTACTCTAGGTACAAGGCACGAAATTTTGGTGGGGAAGGGACCAGTCGATTAGATCGATCCAGTACGCAACTGGTACTTAATTTATCAACTCCGAAAGGATGAAAGGCAAAGTCGATCTGGGCGGAATTTGAACTTAGAACGTAAAGACAGATGAAATACCTATAAACATTTCGCTCGGTTTGCTAACCTCTCTGCCAGCTCGCCGCCTTACAGCCTATGCTATATATATTGTGTGAAGGACAATCGACTTTGTAATTATATAGTCCTCAGCCTCTATAGTCATCAACATCGCAGCCCTATCACTGGAGAAATGATTGCTTGTCTGGGAGAAACTCTGTGGGTACGAGTGTGCTGGAGCTACCATCAATGGATTCTATCGTTGGGATACCCAAAGTGACGCTACCACCGGAACACGCTATTACAGTGTCTATAAATAGTGAAATATGATTTTCCGTTTTTTTTGTTTGATTGTTTTCTTGTTTGGAACAGCTGTTATTACGTGTAGAACACATCCGGTTATTCAGAGAGGTCTATCGTGCAAACTGACTCTCCCCTTTATTCATGTTGTCAATGAGAAGTGAAAAGCCATTTTTCCGTTGTATACAGTAAAGAATTTTACTGTTGAAATTGTTTGAAACAGTTTTTTTTAAAACTCAGAGCTTTTTCCTCTCCGGCCAAGCCCCACAACAAATTATTAAACGGCTGTAGGAAGATAAAAGGTGGTGGAGATGGAGGTGCAAACTATATTCAACATTTCTGGGGGCGAGGAGATTAATAAGAGTGACGTGGCTGGAGGTGAATACGTTAAATATTCGTCTGTATCTGGAAGATGACACTTGTCTGTTGTGCGTCTTAATGAACAATGTTTCAACCCGGGGTGGCGGTACCGCGAATAATTTCATGCGGTTGATGTTCATTCTGGGGATCGGTTCTTGCTATCATTTTGTTGTCCATTAATTTTATTAATATTTCTTGTTTCTATTGTTAATCTCACCCATATCCCCGATGAACCTCTCATATTTATGTATTTATTAGCCTTCGTAGCCATTATCAGAAACCATCATCATCGTCGTTGCCTTCATCATCCTCATCAGCATCGTCGTCATCATCGTCGTCGTCGTCGTCATCATCGTCATCACCATAGCCTTCGTCATTGTATTTTAATATATTCATTCTATCAAATATATTTGCTATTGTTCGAATACGAACTGTTTAACGTGCGTGGCATTTGTATATATATTTTCTGTATTTTCTTCTGTTTTACTTCCCCGTCTGTATATGAATATAAAAGCTTACACAGACACACACACACACGCACGCACGCGTACACACACACACATGCGCACAA
>NC_068997.1:17097913-17103853 GCF_001194135.2 Octopus bimaculoides
ACGCATAACACAGATGGAAACACACATACACAAAACAGACATACAAACACTCGCATATATATATATATATATATATATATATATATATACATACACATACACACGCACACACACACATATATATGTATATATATATATTGATATATATGCGCACATATATCCATACGCAAGCAGATACACACGCAAATATGTACTCATATATATATATATATATATATATATTATATACATACATACGTAGTTAATGGTATTAAAATTGTTTAATCAAGTATCAACTCTATAGACGACATGTTAATAATACCGTGAGAATGACTGCTTGTCTTTTGTTAATTCGATGACACGTCATAGCTAGTGTCGTCTTTCAAAATTTTCTGCGCATTCATTTATTGCATTATACGTTATGTGTTTATTTCAAATTCAATAAATACGCCGCTGCTACTACTACTATTATTACTGCTGCTGCTGCTTCTACTACTACTACTACTACTACTAATAATAATAATAATTTTTTCTACTCTAGACACAAGGCCCGAAATTTTGGGGAGGGACCCAGTCGATTTGATTGACTCGAGTACGGAACTGGCACTTAATTTATCGACCCCGAAAAGATGAAAGGCAAAGTCGACTTCGGCGGAATATGATCTCAGAACGTAAACACAGACGAAGTACCGCTAAGCATTTCGTCCGGCGTGCTACCGTTTCTGCCAGCTCACCGACTTAAGACTATTACTAATAATGGTTCCAATTTTGGCACAAGGCTAGCAATTTCGGGCAGATTTCACCGAAATCAGGCTGTTCCCACCAGTAACACAATCTTACGTTATGTGAATGCACTTCGTACACGAGGTACACTAATAACTAGGAGTTCCGTGGGAGCACGAACGGTACGGCCCCCAGAAAATGTGAAACACGTCAGAGAGGCTTTGATACGGAGTGCGGATCGCCCTACTCGGAGGCATTCCACTGAACGTGGCATTGGTAATCGATCGGTAATGTGTATTTTGCATGAAAACCTGCATTTCCACATGTACAAATTGGTCATTGGAAAACAGTTGAAACCACGTGACTATGCACAACGGCTTAGCTTCGTACGTCAAATGGAAGCAATTTTTGAAGTAAATGACAACCTCATTTTGTTAATGAGTGACGAAGCTCATTTTGTTAATGAGTGACGAAGCTCATTTTGTTAATGAGTGACGAAGCTCATTTTGTTAATGAGTGACGAAGCTCATTTTGTTAATGAGTGACGAAGCTCATTTTGATCTTAATGGCATGGTGAATCAACAGAATTGTCGTTGTTGGACTTTTGAATATACGAGAGAACAGTACGAAAGACAACTGCACAGTCCAAAAATGACCGTCTCGTGTGCTGTTGGTAAAGTTGCCGTCATAGATACCTACTTTTGGAAATGATTTTACTGTAAACTTCGAGCGTTAGATCGAGTTGATAAACAATTTCTTTGTTCTTGAATTACGACAAAAACGTTTGCCTATTCGACGTGTGTGATTTCAGCAGGATGGGGCGATGATCCACACAGCCAGAGCATCAATGGACGTTCTTCGCCCTCACTTCAGTGACTGCCTCATTTCCAGGTTTGCTGACATTCCTTGGCTCCCCCTCGGTCTATTGATTTGTTCATTTGTGATTATTTCTTGTAGCGAAACCCTCAAGGCACTTGTGCATGCGCATAAGCCCCGTACATAGGACGATTTGAAGGAAGCTATTCGCGCGGAAGTCGCCCATATTAACAGAGCAATGCTGGAGAGAATGCAGGCAAAACTTTCAAGAACGCCTTTAGGAATGTATCAATGAAAACGGACACCACATGATGGATTTTGCTTTCCACACTTAATTTTGACAAATATTAATTCAATACAAACACATTGAAATTAATAAAATTTGCTTGCAGCTAAAATTAATGATTTTGTGAACTTTTCAAAAATGTCCGTCCTCTCTGCCTCACCCCGTATAAGGCAAATACTTAAATTCTTTCTAATTGCATTTAATCAAATATACAGTATATGTCAAAATAGAAATATATTTAGTATAGTTTTATAGATGAATAATGCTATTTTTCTGCGATCAGTTGTTTTTCTTGTCTTGTTTCAACACAACTTTTAAATTTTTCAGTTATGTTATTTTTCTTAACCAATCAAGATGGAGTTATAAGAAATACCAATTCTTTAACACTATATATATGTATATAAAGGTTGCGAGAAGTGTTTATGGACATATTTGGTAACTTAGAAAGACCCTAATCAGCAAAATACCTAATGTAATTCATTATAAGATTTCTTATAAGATTATTCTGAGAATCATCCAGCAGATTCGTTCACTGCTTCTATGCAAGTTCGGAATCGGTGAAATGTTTCGCACTAGATGCTTCTTATTTTGGACATCATCTGGACAACGGTGATGTTGAATGAAGCTCTGGTTTTGTGACCATATCAATCAATCTTCCTTTCAAGAACAACGCTGTGGACACAATAGTTCCTCCGATTTAAACTTGGCGAATTTAGAGGCCACAGTTGTGATGTCTTGTGATCGTAAAGATTATGTGACGTGTATTGTTGGATTACATTTATTTGTGAGAATGTACAGATTCTTGCTGAGACGCGTATGGCCATCCGCTGTGTACCTCATCCAAGCAGAGATTAATAACAGTCTCTATTACCTCAACTTCTTCAGCAGCATTAATCTTACGACCAAGTAGAATTATATGAGATGGTGTGATATGACTTTCGTTACTCATCACTACTAAAACCAACACAGTTGCTAGAAGGTCCGTGTGCATCCCGGTGAGGATATCGGAAGAGTATACTCATAACCATCTGCCATTATTCTGTTTGACGAACATTTTCTCATCAAAGAACCAAATGATACCGTATTCGTGAGGACTTTATAACGTCATTAAATGAATGCTTGATCTTCCTGTGACTTTGCAGATATGAAGTGGTCTCCTCTTTGTACATACGACTTGCTTAGAAAGACCTTGTGCACCACATTTCTGCCAGTCCAACCAGATTTCTTTAGCAATGCCGATCAATGATTTGACGGTATGGTCTTCCATAATATTTTGAACTCATTGGATGAATTTCGGTGTCCTTGTAGTTACCGAAACACATGGTTGCGTGTGAGTGTATGTGTGGTAGTCACTGCACGTGTGTGTGTGTGTGTGTGTGTGTGTGTGTGTGTGCGTGTGCGTGGTAGCATGTGTACTTGTGGTGATAATTGTGTGTGTGTCTGTTTGGTGTGTATGCGGTATTAACTGTGTGTGTGATGGTAACTGTGTGTGTTTGTGTGAGCAATCTGTGTGTGTGTGTGTGTGTGTTAATGTCTCTCAGAGAGGTCAGCAGGTATAGTGGCAGGTGTGTGAATGGGTGGGTGTGGCTATGTGTGTGTGTTTGTGTGTGTGTGTGTGTCTGTGTATGTGTGCATATGTGTATGGGTGCGCGTGTGTGTGTCTTTCTCTGTGTCACTATATATGTGTATGCGAAGGTGTGTGCGTATGGGGATGTTTGTGTATCTATGTGTGTGAGTGTGTGTAGAAGTGTATGTACGTGCGTGTATATGCGTACATGTGTGTGCGTGCGCGCGCGCGTTGCGTCGTTTTCGGATATAAAAAATAAAGAATAACAGAAATAAATAACGAAAATAAGAATTAGTAATAATAAAAAAATGAAAACGATTATGTGAATAAATCAAAAGAAAAGCAATTAAAACAATCTTTACTGTAGAGAAAAAATGTCTTTTTAAAAAGTGTTATGGGTAATTTTTTCTTAAAGGGTTGTGTTAAGTCCGAAAGGATTTTCGGTACGTAGAGTGCAAAATGCAACGCTGTTGCAAGCGGAGTCTAGAGTTAGTGGGTCTATGATGTAGGGCAAGGCCGAAGATGGTGAGGTCTGAGGTGGAATGGTCGTCAAAGCAAAAATGACGACGACAGGGGTGTTCTTACGTAGCCGAACGTCTCGTAGGTGTTCGGAGAACTGGTCGGTTAGCCTGTGGCCCGCCTGACCAAAGTATCATTTATTGCAAAGATTGCACCTGATGCAGTAAATGAAGCTTGAAGAAGTCCAAGAGCAGTTTCTAATGTAAAGGGTGTGCTGCAGAGCAAAATCAAACTCTTCAGATATTCTTCATCAACACAGCATTTCAATCTCTGAAGAATATCCAGGTATCACATTAACTTCACTTCTCAGACCATCTGATTTCTGCTTATCAAGACAAACGAAATGCTGCTAAGCCTTTTGCCTGTCGCGGTAAGGACTCATGCAGCTCACAGAATCATAAGATTACCAAAATAAAGATCAAAAGTTCGCAATAATCTATTATTCTTCAGGTTCGAACTAAAGCAAATATATTTTCAATGGCGGAATTTGTGGATGCATTTTCTCCCCACTAATAAAACTCCATTCAAACATTTCCGAGCAACATATGGGCCTTTGAAGAGCTCTACAAATCATGAGTTATAGGCAGCTCCTCACCATCTTGGATCTGTACAAAAAGAGCAACTATATATGGCAGTCTTTCTCTCCCTCATTTGTTCTCCCTTCTGGATTTCTCTTTATCTCCGTTTCTATTTAAAATTAAGCAAAAGCTTTAAAATTAACCAAAAGGAATGAGGACAAAATAATAATTTAGCATTATTTTTCAAACCACGAACAATCTTTTACTGATCCATTCCCTATGACTAAACTGTCATTATTTCCGATTACGTAACACAATTCGGTATGATTCTGGTATTCACCTACGAATTACAATTGCAGCAGATAAGATGTATAACAGAACTTCTGTGTTCAATTTTCAATTTGTCTGATGTAAAAACTGTATATACTTGAATAAATTACATAGAAAATGCACAAATATTTCGATTTCTAAGGCTACATTGACATGGCAAGAAGGACGCACAATTTGGATTGAACGTCTGAATATAATAGAATTTTAAACAAGACATTGTACTAATGGCGCTTGATGGTCAGTGTCATCAAGTGTGGAGCTGAACAAACAAATAAATAAACAAAGCCACCAAACAAACAACAATATCATAAACGAGACTCTATACTCAAAATGTCTCCATTAGGTCTGAAATTGTTTGGCGATATAAAAAAATAAAAGAATACGAAAATAAATAAATATATAAAAAAACGTCAGGTACAAACAAAAAAAAAGGCGAAATATTTCTCCATGAATGATTAGGATAAAAGAAATAAAGTGTTAAATAATAATATAAGCTCTCACAAACATACACAGATATGCACAGATTCATACACATGTGTATATATGTATATATAGATATGTCAGTGTGTGCGTATTAATGCATGCATATTTTTCTTGATATGAATTCGTGTACGTCTATAATATGCATTATAATGTAGGTCAGTCGTGAGTTAAATTTTGTTAAAACGTTACTGTTTGAAACAAAGTTCGCAATGAAACACAAACTACATACAAATCTTTACTAAGTAACCAGCTGAAATCCTGTCTTTCAACTTAAAGACACATTATAAATTATAATCATACATAATGATGGGAGAAACTTGAAATGAAATGAAATGAAATGAAAAGAAGAGAAAAGAAAAAAAAGCATATTATATGACTAATCCTATCAAAAGCGAATCACGTGATATAATAAAATGATATCTGAACACTGCTTTATTGTTTACGTAACTATATATGAATTTGTATGTATGAATGAATGTGTGTGTGTGAGTGAGCGCAAAGGTGTATGCGTATATTTATGTAAAAGAAGCTTAATCATTTATATGTGTAATTATGAAAATTTTCTAGAGATCCAATATAGCTAAACTTCATGCATAAACGCGTACACACATTCACTTACGCACTCACTCACTCGTCCACTTACACTATCTCTCTCTCTCTCTCTCTCTCTCTCACACACACACACAATATACGTATATATATATATATATATATATATA
>NC_068997.1:17105319-17106807 GCF_001194135.2 Octopus bimaculoides
TTTGTTCTCCGTGTTTTTCTCCTTGTCTCCGTATTCTTTCTGTTGAAGAGCGTAGCTCGAAACGTCAAAGACTTTCCGTATTCCCGAGCGTCATACTAATATATACTTTTGTTATTTACACCACCTGTCCTCGTCTGTTGTTATTATTTGTATATTCTCCCATATATATATATATATATACACACATAAATGTATGCATACACACACACACACACACACACACACATATATATGCACACATACAGCCTGCGTATATAGGACCCAAAGGCACTACAATCCCAGAGTCACGAGCAGTGAAAGCCTTGGGGATCAGTATGTGCAATGATGCTTCATTTTATATGCACATTACCAAGATAGCAGCAAAGTGCAGACAACTGGCAGGATGGATACTGAAACCCTTCAAGACAAGAGACTAAGAAAGTATGGAGAACATTTGGAGAACCTATGTTCTCAGCCGCCTAGAATACTGCTCTCGATTTTGATCATCACACGGCCAAAGTAAGAGCGGAATTTCAAACAGTCCTGCGCCACTCCACAAAAAAGACTGATACGGTGCAGCGCATGAGTTACAGGGATGGGCTGAGAAAACTGCAACTTTACTCCCTGGAGCGAAGGCTGAGAGATATGCAATAATCTACATGTGGAAAACTCTAGAAGGGCTAGTACCTAATTTCAGCATTGGTTGGCAGCCATTGTATTTTACCACTGGTACCATCCACTCTATCTAAATTCAGTACCAGGTACTGCAATAGTCTAAGGTTCAAAAGCCCACAGCTCTTCAATTCTCTCCCCCCAAAATTAAGAAATCTGCATAAGGTGGAAGTTTATGTCTTCAAAAAGGAACTAGACATCCTCGTCTCCACAATACTGGATGAGCCAACAGGCCCACAAGAGGTGCAGGTGAGGGCAGCGGATTCAAACTCCTTTATACATCAAATGGATAAGATATCTTTAAAACCAACCGAGTTTATTGTCATTCCAAGCTGCTGCAAAACAACTTAATGAAAGCAAGTTCAAAACGTACTTGCGTACATACAGACTTGTGCGTATAGGACATTATACTATGTACGCATGCACAGACGTCTTTGTGTGTAGGTATATATATATATATATAGATTCCGAAAGGATGAAAGGCATGTCTGTATGTACGCAAGTACGTTTTGAACTTGGCTTCATTAAGTTCTTTTGCAGCGGCTTGGAATGACAATAAACTCGATGGGTTTTAAAGATATCTTATCCACTTAGCTCTGCATCTCAGCAGAATATTCGTAAGATTAGACACCAAAGAATAGTCATTCAGATTTGTCACTACTAAGCTAGAAATAGACATAAACTACCCTAAAGCAGTCCTTGCTTCTTTGAATAAACAGAAAGAGAGAGAGAAAGAAAGAGAGAGAGTGAGAGAGAGAGAGAGAGAAAGAGAGAGAGAGGGAGAGAGAGAGAGAGAGGAGAGGAGAGAGAGAGGAGAGAGAGAGGAGAGAGAGAGAG
>NC_068997.1:17107001-17108562 GCF_001194135.2 Octopus bimaculoides
AGAGAGAGAGAGAGAGAGAGAGAGAGAGAGATTTCGAAAATGTAGTCCCGGATATACTATGTTCAAATATAAAATGATGATTATAGATGGTATGTTTTTTGATCAAAAGTCTGTACAATTAGTGCAAACATGGTGCTAAACAATGCCAGGCATCAACAAAATGCATCAGCTCGTAATTATACGAAACATTGAGATAACTTTCTCCTGGTCAGTGTACCTGCTGGTAATTGTAATCGAATTATCTTCAAACCACACTTTATCACATTAAAAACGGAGGGATACACGGAATAATGTTGTGCGTGGTACATAATGGCTGAAAAAAAGACACGATGTTCAGCGTGGAATACCTTTGATCGTAGTTACGGTCGAGGAAAGATGGCTGACAAGGAGCTAATCAGTAACAAATGCTATTTATGAATACTAAAGAGATAAAGATAAAAATAGACTTCGTTTCACAAACCAGCGTGAAGTCAATGCTTCGCTGAGCAGGGTTAATAAGACCGAAGCATGTCTGAAGTTGTCTTCTGTATTTGCTGGTGTTAGTCAATGAGTTAATGCTGTCCTTCCCTTGCGAAATAATTATTTCTAATTAGATTTGTAGTCAACGCGGTATTAAAATACTTACAGAAATATATACACGCATGCATATATATATATATATATATATATATATATATACATATATGAGAGAACTGTAAAAGAATATACACAAATACACACACACACGCACAGATACTCATACATACACAACACATATGTATATATACATTTATATATACATGCATCAACCCTTTATACTTTATTTTTTACTTGATTCAGTCGTTGGACTGAGGCCACACTGGAGCATATTTTCTTGGGTTTTTGCTTATTTTTCATGCGTGGTACTCATTCTACGTGTCTTTACCCAAACTGTTAAGATATGGAGACAAACAAAACAACACCTTTTAGCAAGCGGTGGAAAGGTAGAAACACAAATAGAAAGACAAACATGTAGATACATACATTCATACATACATACATACATACATACATACATACATACATATATATATATATATATATATATATATAACATACACATACACACACTATATATATATGTATATACCACAAGCTTCTTTAAGACTCCATATGCCAAATACACTTACAAGGTTTTGGTCGTCTCGTGGCTATACTGGAGGGCACTCACCCAAAGTGCTACACAGAAGAATTGAACCCGAAACCACAGGGTGAGGAAGCAAGCTTCTTTCCCCACCCCTACGCCTTATAAAAAAAAACATTTTGTTGATAGATCACTCCAAATTTCAAGCTCAGTATGATATACGGGGTGGCCCAAAAGTAGGTTTACAGTTATCACGTAGGTAACTTAAATTTCTTTTAAAACATTTATTACATTTAAATTTCTATCTTACAAACTGAAAAGGGACCCTGACAAAATTAACTAAAATAACATAGAATAATGGTTTCATATTCTGTTGTGTCTGGGGAGAGTAATTTTCTTTTTGTGCCCCCACACATAAATGCACACACACACACACACACACACACACACACACACACA
>NC_068997.1:17108572-17109933 GCF_001194135.2 Octopus bimaculoides
ACACACACACACACACACACACACACACACACACACACACAGACATATAGTTACATAGCATTACGTATATACTTTATTTAATATACATACATGCATAGGTTAGCACGCATACCCCCAACAGATACACACACGGAAACACACACACACGCACATATACATATATGCATTCATGTATGTATACGCAGACGTACGTGGTGACGCATGACTTAGCAGTTGCCATGTTGCAGTCATGATCCTAAATTTGGGGTTTCGATTCCTGCACCGGGAGATATGTTGTTTGTGAGGAAACTTCATCTCAAATTACTTCAGTCCTTTCGACTGGCAAAAAATAGCAATCTCGTGATGGACCAGTACTCCGTCCAGGGAAGAAATATATACGCTCCTGGATCTTGGAAACCAGCCTAATGAGAATATGGCTCAGGATTTGACGCTTTTCATTCGATAAAGACACACACACACACACACACACACACACACACACACACACACACTTCTGTACGATGGGAATGCTGAAAAGTCCCTGGTTTTGGATAAAAGAAAATACAGGGGTATCTGATAATTATGATGTTATTCAGCATATTCCCCTCTCAGATTCACACACCTATTGAAGTAGTCCTTCCGTTTATCTAAGCCTTGTAGAAAAACTCGGAAGTTTGGGCCTCCAACCGGGCCTTCCGCATTATCCTTAAAGCCAGGAGCTTTTCAGTACCCCCTCGTACTCTATGTTTTTGTGTATAGATATATTTAAGTATATTTCTGAAAATCTATGTAAATTATTTATCTTTTACAGCATTCCATGCGCGACCTAAAATAGACGCACAAATGCACGCCCACATATATTAACACATAGATGTGTGCACACGGACAACAACATTGAGACAATGCACAAACTCACCTATTAAGTGTAGTGTTGCAATTTAACCCTTACTCAATCGCATAAACGTATATCCGATGAGCTGTTCACCCGAATTTGTCATAGTTGGTACCCAGTCATGCATCAACAGAAGAAAAACAATATACATGTGTGTATGTGTGTATGAGTACGTGTGCATGTGTGTGGTGTGTGAGTGTTTGCTTGTTCATATCTATATTTATAATTGTAGTGGCTTTGTCTTTGTGCTCAACATGCTGCAGTAATACGGATTGGGCGTTTGCGTGCAAGTTAGGATTGGTTGTGTGGCCAGGAGTGCCTGTGTGTCTATAGAGATTTGTTGTTCAGAAACAATGCTGAAAAAATGTTTATTATATTGTCACTGTAAACACTCACACGCACACGCACACGCACGCACACACACGCACACACAACCACACAGACACACAATCAAAATCTCTCTTTATTCCTCTCCCTTTGTATATATATA
>NC_068997.1:17110357-17112419 GCF_001194135.2 Octopus bimaculoides
ACACACACACACACACACACACACACACACACACACACACACACACACACACACACACACAAACACACACACACACACACATACGCACACACATACATATATTCAAACATACATATAGATATATAGACATGCATATTTACATACATACATACATGCAGATATACATGCGAATATGCATTTACATAATTACAGGCCGCTAAACCTGGTCTATTTTCGGAGAAATTTTGTTTTCGACAACACTTCATTTTATAACAATACCCAAACAGGAAATGCTTTGCAACTAGTTTATCGGAAAGTATTTTTCTGTTATCCGTTTTAAGCTATCTGGGGAATAAAGATTTTCGCGAATGACTCATCCTCACAATCTAAACGAAAACGCCCCTCTCGTCTTGAACTATTTCCTCTCAACACACAAATACACCTAAGTTGTTTAATGCATAAAATAATATGATGATCTATTCTTGCCTTGACATTGAAAATGCATGTATATATATATATCCAAATTGAAAGTATTAATAGTGAAACATATTAAAACTGAAAGTATTATCTCACATTACAGTAGAGATGTCAATTGTTTCACTTTTGACACATAATACTGAAATAGTGTAAGAGATAAGAGATTGGTCCGGGCTCGCACTATGCAAAAAGTTGCAAAGTCTTTTGCCCATGATATTGCATGGATTCTAAGTAAGGTATGTGTAAAATTTGAATGAAATCGGTTGGGTAGTTATTGAGTTTTAAAGATGCACACAGACAGACATACACAGATTCTCAGTTTTATATAAATAAATATACAGGAGTGGCTGTGTGGTAAGAAGCTCGCTCGCCAACTACATGGTTCTGGGTTAGGTCCACCACGTGGCACTGTGGACAATTGTCCTCTAGTATAGCCTCTGGTCGACCAAAGCATTGTGAATGAATTTGGTAGACGGAAACTGAAAGAAGCTCGTCGAATATGTATATACGTGTGTGTGTGTGTGTGTGTGTTTGTTTGTCCGTGTCGATTTTGCCAGTCATCCTCTCGTGGGTTGCTGACATAACTACCAGTTGAGCACTGAGGGTGATGTAATCGACTATCCCCCAAATTTCAGGCATTGCTCCTTTAGTAGAAAGAAATATTATATATTTGTTGTGATTATTTTTACTGTTGATATTTGAAATAACAATTACTTCTATATTCAGAACGTACAGCAAGTTTTGCGTATGAACTGTAATAATGTCTGTTTTTAACTGTAATTATTGGAATTCCTATAATTTTAATCGTAACCTTCATCAATACAGAGGTCTATACTTGAATAATAATTCTGTCAATTGTTCCCTGTCTATAGTTAACGTGCTAGTTCTTTCAAATTAGCGTCCACTGGGTGAAGAAAAAGGAAGAATGAAACAGCGACTGGTAGCGTCAATGATCTTGGTTGTAGGTGGTGGCTATGGTGGTGGCGGTGGTGGTGTTAGTGGTAGTGGTGGTGGTGGTGGCGGCGGCGGTGAAGAAGTAGATGCCTTGAGATCGAAAGATGAAAAATTTCGCATTAGTGGGATTCTTCTCATTTGTGCTTGCAAAGACACTGCAGAAAGATGAAAGGAAAGGTTGAAACAAATTTCATACGGAGACGAAATACGAATTGCATGATTCTTGCTTGTAGCAAATTGCAATATGAACCCCAACATGGAATCAAGTAACTGCGTCGACATCACAGAAATTGTTGTATCCTAATACCGGAAATGCGATTCGGCGAGCTTTTACTGATATTCCGAAATGCAGTTTGTGACGTAGTATTACAGATTGTAAGTAAATATAAACAGACGTGCAAATAGCCGCATATGTAAGCCTTTGCAATTAATAGTAGTGGATGGAAGAAACTAGGACTCAGACTCCATAGTAGTTTACATGATCAGAATAGGTAATCGTATGTACGTATCTATAAATCACTCCACTTCTCCCCCTATCTCCCTTTCTCTCTCACTCATTCACTCTGTCTCTCTGTCTCTGTCTCTGTCTCTGTCTCTCTCTCTCTCTCTCTCTCTCTCTCTATATATATATATATATATATATATATATATA
>NC_068997.1:17112543-17116317 GCF_001194135.2 Octopus bimaculoides
TATATATATATATATATATATATATATATATATATATATATATATGTATATATGTATGTCTATGTGTGGGTGGGTGTCTCATTATGTATATATATGTACTTACTTATATGTATAATATGTGTATGCACACAACACACACACATTCGCACACAAACATACACACACATATACATACTTACAGAAACACACGTTCATACACATATTAGGCTGGTGTTATTTGCCCTTACATCGAATCTTACAAATGTTCTGTTGATCAGACTGGCATGGTTATTGAATAATATTACTATCTGATTAATTGAACATTCAACTACTGAAGGATTCGTCATGTCGAATTAAGACAGTTATAGACTAGGTTTTGTATCGAGTAAAAGCGTGTATATGTAAACACGTATGTATGTTCTTTATAAATATATATAGTTGTGTGTGTGCGTATATATATATATATATATATATATAAATATATATATATACATACATGTGTGTATATATATATATATATATACACACACACACTGCTTTTGGGTGCACCTCAATTCCGACAAAACTTGCCTTGTGCCTCCCCACGTAGGCATTCATCACCCACATCTCTGGCTTCATCCGTATTGTGGCCAACAAGCCAGCCACCCCACCCTTCGAACTAACTCCGGTGCCTACACGTTACTCTTATGTTTCTGCCATGTTTCTCTCCCCTACAGGATTACCTCCAACACTTGCGTTTGCCTCACGTGTTGAATTGCAACATATCAATTTGAGCTTTAATGGCTTAAATCTAATAGTTCTCGTATAGGAAGGGGACCTGTGATTGATTTGGGCTTCGCATTTTAGTCTAGACCCTCTGAAAGTTTGAAAAAACAACTCTGACACGTCTTCTCATATGCTCCCAAAAATGTTAAAAAATTTTAGAGTCTTGACAGTCGGCAAAAAAGTAGAGATGTAACGTGATCGAGGCGCAATTGAAAATTAAATCTTCTTTTCGTTTATTCTTTTACTGGTCTCAGTCATTTGACTGCGGCCATTTTTAAGCACTGCCTTTAGTCGAACAAATCGAACCCAGGGTTTATTTTTTGTAAGCTTAGTACTTATTCTATCGGTTTCTTTTGCCGACCAATAAGTTACGGGGACGTAAACACACCAACATTGGTTGTCAAGCGATGGCTGGGGGACAAACACAGACGCAGTTATTCAGACTTTAACCCCATATCGTAAACTAAAATTTCACATGAACGCCTATGTTGCATAAACAGAAAATGTGGATCGAAAGTGTCATTAAGTTTAAATGGATAAATTGCAAATTACAACCTTTTCCACAAAAATCCACGTAAGATGATGTGTGTACTAATTTTCCGAAAGGTGTATTTAATGCACTGAGGCATCATAAAGAATGGTTACAGAACTCATAGTAACAACTCGTTTATTTTAAGTAAACAACTATGACGAATCCACAACGACCATTTCCTTCTTCGTCAGCTACGTTGGAAATTAACAAAGCGCTGGCTCCTGAAGTTTGCAAAGACCCCCCCCCCCACACACACACACACATACATACACAATAAATAAACCTATCAAATTTAAAAGGACATTATTCATAAAACTACTTGGTAGCAACTTTTCGGGTAACTGAAAAGCAAGTAGGGTTTTAGTACTAAAAGTTTCTTAACAGAAATACAAAATGCGTCAAGGACGCTTTCCAGATATGTTCAAAACTATTGTGATTAGAAATGATTTGAACGCCATTTGGCCACTTCTGTTCCTCGGTCTATATGTTAGTCTGTGGGACAAAGGAGTGGGAACAACTACATGATCATTCGATATTCTAGAAAGGAAAGACGGATTTCCTTCTAACCTCCGCTTATCATCTTAAGATAAAATGACAGACTAGTTTATATAGTGATAATATATCACCAGAATTCATTGAAGAATATAAAGTTTTATTTCATATATTATATTGCTGCATATACAGATAAGTTAGGTCTGAAAACAAAATTTGGTTTCCACCACAAGTATCAAGTGTAATCGTTTTTCTCTCGATGGTAACTTATCAAATGTTATGTAGCTGAACCATTCAAAACACCAACACAAAACGGAGCATGGACACAGCCGTTCGACCTCCTAGGAATATCAGCTACTCCTCCCACATGTTCCTCCATGCAGTTCAACAATAGAAAATGAGAATAATCACTGTTGGAATGACTTGGGATTACAGATCAGATATATCCGTTATAACCTTGGGCTAAACAAAGAGAACAGCACTAGTTTATGAAGTATTACATCAATGAACATCCTAATACAGGAAAATCTCTGATGTGACATCGATTCCCAAAATTAAATTACTCATGTTTTTAACACTGAGTCAAACAAAAATGTATTGACGCTTTGCATGGCTCTTGAGATTGAGTAAGAAACCATTATTCGGTCGTTAGTGTCATTTGAGTTAAATTCACAATATGTTGAGTACACGTCCTTATACTGAGTCCGTGATCGGAAAACTTGTAACAGGGTGGACTCCACTAAAGAGATACAAGGGCCTGGTGGCGGTCAAGGAAAGGCCTTACATCTATAAACAGAAAGTTTCTATCTCTCGGATAGTCTTCTGTATAAAGTCTTTCTACCAAATTTCAAGTGGCAGAAGAACTTTTTAATCGTGCCACGTATTTGAGTCTATCACGTAATTCTCTGGATATGAGGCGAACTTCAATTTCTAAAACGTACAACACTGTTTGTATAAGATCATGTTATATCGGCAAAGACAATTAACGACCGACCTAGTAATTCATTTACAACTGTCTGTCTAATTAAGACATAAGTAAGCTTTTATATAAATATATATTGCTCCGATCATAAAGTATTTCTTTGCAGAATTTGTAACTAATAAAAAATTTTTTAATGTTCTGATGCCAAGCAAACATGAGCAAGTTTGCAGTTGTTGAGCAGAATATGCCTGGCAGAAATACAGTTATTCGAAACAGAAATACTTTTGGGATTCTTTCATTGTCGGGGATTAAAGATTTCGTATCCACCAGGCGCCTTCAAACGATGCTTGACTAATTAAGGATAAACTTCAGCTTCATTTCGCTAATGGGGAAAGGCAATATTCTCATATTCATTAAGAATTACGTTCTAATCGCACATGATTGCATGAATATGTTAAAACTACTGCCTCTGAACTTCATAAGAAAAGCGCTAAGCTAAAGCATATAATCGCGTACTACCTACCAAAGTTTCTCCAAGTTCATACGTTTCAAAGTAAGAAAGTGTGCGAACGTGTACCAGTGTCTGTTTGCATCTCTGTATATTTATATAAGGCAAAGATAATTATAGACAAACACGCACACACGCATAAATACATGCATAGAAACATACGTACGCATATAATTACCCTGCATTACTTCGAGTGAGAAAGCTTTATTAATAAAGTACACAATACCTCAGGGTATAGAGTGTTACATTCCTTTATCACTTAGTTTATGGAATATATTCCATTACAGTTCACTTGAATGGAACCTAGCCTAGTCAGCTATATGGTACACACGCGTGCATAAATAGTACATACTTGTAGACATGCATACGTATTTGTATACATATATATATATTATGTATGTATGTATGTATTTATATATCATATATTTTTTTTCTACTCTAGACACAAGGCCCGAAATTTTGGGGGAGGGGTAGTCGATTAGATCGACCCCAGTACGACACTGGTACTTAATTTATCGACCCTGAAAGAAAGAAAGGCAATGCTCATATATACATATATATATATATATATATATA
>NC_068997.1:17116728-17119033 GCF_001194135.2 Octopus bimaculoides
GAGAGAGAGAGAGAGAGAGAGTGAGAGAGAGAGATTATTATAAGTTATATATATATATATAGATTATTATAAGTTACGATACCGCTAATCAGCTGACTTGTTGACTTTTGACATTCAAGATTGAATGAGAAGGCGTTAATACCACTTTGAACACATCCTACTTGCAACTTTCTACTTTGCAGAATGTAGTCGGGACGTGAAGATAATCTGGAAGTTCGGTATATTATAAAGTTTCTTAATAAACTTGGATAAAGCGTTACAGCAACTTAAGAAATTTTCGAAACTCAACGTGGATTAACTTCGCCTGGCATAATTGGTCAAGCATAGCACGTCCACCGGGAAGAATTTTTAGGTGCAAGGAGATCATCTACATCCATTGGGTACCCTCCGGCCAGATGGTCAACAAGAAGTACTTTCTGGAGGATTTCCGAGGATCAAGAAGAAATTTCGTCGCAAAAAGCCAGTGCAACTCCACCAGAACAATATACCAACACACACAGTTCCATCAAAGCTGCACCGCACACTCTGTACATTCCATACATTGACCTCTGTGGCCTTTCGTTGATTCCCGAGTCAAAGAAGAAAATGGAAGAAGCTGACAAGTTTTCTGGGCACCCTCACTTTGAAGGTCTTCCATGGCGCCTTCATAAAATGGATAGAAAGATACAACACATACAGTGAAGTCAAAGGATCTTACATTGAAGGAGATTAGAGTTTTGTACTTCTTTGAAATTATTAAACGTCTCTTTTGAAAGAATGCATATTGTAAAATATACAGTAACTCTATATTAATTATATTTGGTGTTTGTTACTTTGACATAAGTATTTTGTTAGAAACCTTTATATATATTTAAACATAGACACACACAGCCACAACATAGATAGATAAATAGATGGAGAGAGAAGAGTAAAGTGAGAGAGAAAGTGAGTGAAAGGGTAGGCTTAGCACTCCACTACACTGTATTAATATTGATAATGCACTCGTTAAAGGACTAATCGCGCTTACTCCTTCCTTTTCTGCTTTGGCCCTTTCTTATCTCCTTCCTTCCTTCCTTCCTTCCTTCCTTCCTTTATTTCTTTCTTTCTTCACTACTTTCTGTTTCTATCGCTGTTTCATCTCATATTCTCTCACTTACCGTAGGAGTTGGTTTCGAAGCCAATAAACCAAGGATTAGGTTTACGGCGCTAAGCGTAAAGTATTAATACACACACACACACACACACACACACACATACACACACACACACACACACACACACACACACACACACACACACACACACACACACACACACACACACACACACACACACACACACGCACATTGCCAGACATACCCACGCTCAAACATATAACATATGCGCAAAAAGACATATATATGCTTATATGTATATATATATAGACACACATTCATACGTGTACATAAATACCCGAGTAACAACGATCACATTCACAGATAGTCCACCCCTATACAATTACTTACGCACATTGCGGACGCTTTATATAGTTGTTCATTCAATTTGCTTAACATGCATCCGCTATACACCCTGTACATCCACATTATATACCCTATGCACAGTATGCACATAAATTATCACAAAAGCACGCAGACAAGCAAACGTTCCACTCTTGTACAGAGCAAGACATACGTATATACATATATACATAGAAATCTGCATATATACATACATACATGCATGCATACATAAATGCATACATACATACATACATACAGACATACATACATACATACATACGTACATATATACATAGAAGTCTACTTACATGCTCACATGCACATATATAAATACACACTCATAGACATTCGGCTTCAATAAAACTACTTTGACGCTATACATCACATTATTCCGACATTCAGCTACTCACAGACATATAGATAAGTGCAAACACACACACATACACACACACACACACATACACACACACACACACTCGCGCGCACACAGAAAACTGCACACGCATAGACAACAACAATAATATAAACTCATACACAAACATGAGCATACTGATGTACACAGCGAGATATACATACACATACACATACAGACACACATATATACATGCATACATATACACGCGCATGCAAACATAGAAACCTACATACATACATGTGTACTTACGTACATACACATACATAAATACACGCATAGAGATTCGGTTTTAGCGAGATTCCTTTGACATCATATTTCATATTGTTCAGTCATCCTGGTACACGCGCATATAGATAAGCACACACACACACACACACACACACACACACACACACACACACACACACACACA
>NC_068997.1:17119043-17120035 GCF_001194135.2 Octopus bimaculoides
CCACACACACACATACACACACATACACACACACACGCATGCATAAACAGAGGAAACACTCACGCACGCACATACACGGGCACACTGACATTGACACCTACTCTCAATAGCTGTCCGTTCACTCATTCTCTCAAACACTGATCAAATAGTTAAGTTAGCTCATTTGGCTTAATTCGAATTTGATTTGCTGGAGATAAGCTACTAAACTAAGCCACTGCGACAATTTAACGTCTTTTATCAGCTGATCTTTTCCAATCAATAGAATTCGGAGAAAATTACAACGCAGATGGTCAACTGGACAGTGGCCAAATTTTTAACACCCCCCCCCCCCGTACTTGTAACACAAACGCCAACATCAACACCAGCATCCAGAACCATCACTATCACTGCCATCATCGTCATCATCATCATCATCATCATCATCATCATCATCATCATCATCATCATCATCATCATCATCACCATCATCATCATCATCATCATCATCATCATCATCATCGTCGTCGTCATCATCATCATCATCATCATGGTCATTGTTAAGCATCATCATCATCATCTTATCACACTGACCACTGGTCGAAAATGACTTCATATATTTTCCTTTTATTCCTCTCGTCTCTACTCTATGTCTTGTTCTATACCTCTCCCTATCTCTCGGCTCACTCTCACTCCCACTCTCACTCTCACTCTCTTCCTCTCTCGCCCACCTTCACCCTTTTGTTTCTTTTTTGGTTCTCCCTCGCTCACTCTCTCCCTCACTCCTCCTGTCGCTCTCACTCCTCTTGTTGCTCTCACTCCTCCTGTCGCTCTCACTCTCTGTCCCCTACTGTCCGCGTTGCTTTCGTTTCTCTCTCTCTCTCTCTCTCTTACTCTCTCTATTGCTCGCAATCTCTCTCACTTCTGATCTTTTTCACTCATGCTTCCTCCCTCAACCTCCCTCTCTTTCTCTTCCGCTCTCATTGAAACACAAACACACACACACGCACAGGCGC
>NC_068997.1:17121858-17128706 GCF_001194135.2 Octopus bimaculoides
TATATGTATACACAATTACATACATATACGCATGCAATTATATGTATATATATATATGTATGTATGAATGTATGTTTGTATGTATATATGAGTGTGTGTTGAGTGTGTGTCTGTGTGCTGATCAATTCCATAATTTAGTGAAACGCAGATCAATTTCCTCTAATAAGAAAAAGGATCTACCCTTGTTTCATGTGGATATACGTTGAGTGCTCACCTATTACTTTGATCAAGGAGAATTACTTTGAATGATAGGGTCAATTGCATAGATTGACGCATGGTTAAAATTGATAGTTATAATATGTATATAAATTTCTGTGATAGGTGTAACAACAGAGTCGGCTATTCTGGCAGAAGAATATTGAGTTTGTCTTTCAGTTTTGAATGATATGCCTAATGTCTAAATGTCACATAAGTTAGATTTGCTGTCAGCAAGTAAGAATGATCAAGTCCTGCAAACACATTAACTTTTCAGGTTTCATTCCATGACATTATCATCACAGCTTTTGTCATTTACAGGAGTTTTAATGTGATAGAGGAAAACCAGTTTCTTCTGTGACACCCCACCATTATTGAAATAGATGCAAGGAATGAATGAATGAATGAATTGCATTTTATCAAATATATGAAATTGCTTCAATGAATTTGCACCTGGTTTTAAAGGAAAAAAAGCAACAATAACTACAAACATAGTAAGTATATCAAAAACAAAGTCATCATCGCATTACTCAGAATTGTTATCGCCATGAAAACGTTAATGAACCTGACAAATACGGATTATAGGAAACAACAAACTCCATAGATTGCATGCATAACTCGATAGATAAGGAACCGATGCTGTAATATGAGACATTTACAGAGTTCACATAAAATGGTTGCACATGATTTTCCTTTGAAATCGATTATCGTTAAGGCATTCTAAGTCTTTCTTCGAACCTTTCAGTAATTTCATCGTTGACATCATGAAAAGAGGTTTTTCTGAAGTTAAAAGAGGATTACCAAATACTTTAGCGATGTTTAACAGGGAAAATTGTCACTAGAATGATGGACTTGGTGAAAGGTTATGTACTGTTAAATGCTTTCGATTCATACATTGAAAATGTTTATGTGAATAACAAGGCAATCATGGTTTAAATTACCAATCAAGAACTGAGAGAAACGTAGGATATTAGGATATCATGGAGTTATTACATCCATTCATGTAGCTATTTGAGCAAACTATGATTAAATAACGGCAAAGAAATGACTCAATATTACGGTTATATTAAGTTAGAAGAAACAGACGCTCAAATGCATGATATTGGTCTAATAATTGATGAATCATGCTAAAGTTAAACATTAATATACTGTAGCCGTTAGCCGTTGTCATTGTAGTTGCACTTATTTAGCTACATGGCAGCTATAACGGGACAGACACATTGTCCAAGGCGTTCCAAATGTGACGAGCCCGTCTTTTTGTGAATATCTAGGATAATCTTTATCAAAAAGTCATTCCCTTTCAGAGAAAGTTGGGATGGGGTTTGATGTACAATTGGTGAGGTATATTTAGAAGGTCAAAACGTCAGGAGATAACTGTTAAGTGTATTTTTCCAACCGTACAGTTCTAAGGTATGTTGCTGTTCCTGTTGGTGGTAGTGATGGTGTTGCTGAAATTACAAGATCAACCATGATTGAGAAAACCTATTGTTAAAAATATTCAAACCGTAACCATCTTGTGTCTCTCAGGCAAACTTGACTGTAGTATGTAATATGTAATTTGTTCATTTTGTCTAAGGCAATGGGAATTTCACTGCTCTTTCTTACTGGTCTTTTTCTATTTACACAAAAACTTAATTGTAACGTATGACATTGTATAGTCTTATCGAAATTTGGTGCGTTGGTGCGTTGGTGTAACGACAGTACACTTGCTCGCATAAACAAAGTGGTATGGGTTCGAGTCCCACCCGTACAGAAAAACCTACTATTTTCTGTCGAGGGCTTATATGCCCCATTATTAGACTATTTACTTTAGACCTTCTGCCGTGATCGTTTATCAGATTTACGTTTATGAAATACTATTATCATTTACAGAATTGTAGAAATCGACGCTGCTTAAGAAAACCATCGCAGTGAAAGCACACGAAAGTTTGTTTAGAAAAACAACTACGAACGAATTACTTTTCTTAAATCTGCTAAAGGCTAGTGGTCACTGAAATCTGAGGAATTGCTTGACTGCAAATAAGAAAGTAAGACTTTTCTATGTTGAAAATTTGCGTCCATTAAAGGAGAACATTGGTAAAGGTAAAGGCTATCATTTCTAGTGCGTTTCATATTTTAAGTCACAATATATAATTCAGTTTCAATTAGTAATACATAATACACAATGCGTTGGGCAACCACACACACACATAGTTTTAAATTATGTAGCATTTCAGTTTGTATATACATATATATATATACACGCACAGATATATATATATATATATATATATATATATATATATATATATATATATATACAGGGTGTCCACAAAGTCTGGGTACATGAAGTAAGTAAAATAATAACATAAACTATTAAATATCAGAAATAATAATTTATTAAAGTAAGTGTTAATCCCCATGTGGGTACATGGAGTGAATAAAATCATAACATAAACAATTAAATATAAGAAATAATAATTTCTTAAAGTATGTGTTAATTGGCATGTACCTAGACTTTGTGGACACCCTGTATATATATATATATATCCATGTATGTATACATATAGATGTAGGTATGTACATATATGTATGGATATATGCATATATTTATATATTATTTATATTATTATATTGTATATATATATATATATATAAGGGCATAGCTATACACATACAGAGTCAGACACACACACACACATATAAACGTTCATGCCTACATATACGTACACACATATATGTATGTGTAAGTGTATACACACACACACACACACACACACACACACACACACACACATATATATATATATATATATATATATATTTATATATATATATATAGTTAGTTAGTTAGATATATAGAGAGATAAATATATACATAATACATACATACACACACGTAGATACCAATCTACATGACGTTATATGGAATGCTTGATTAACATACAATTCGTAATACTATTATCAAGTTTGAATTTAAAATGTTTCAGCCATCTGTTCGACGTACGTGCAACATAAGTTTCTATAAGTTTATATCGACATCGATCTGAGAAACCATTTAAGTAAATATAGCTTATATATTTATCTACTTTGATTATGGCTTTAAATTAACGCACGCTTCTAGTTGATTACTTTAGTTGTAGATATTCCCATGTATAACCCCACAACCCACTCGCTAAGAGGAAGGAACTATTTACATTTCTGGAACTAATTATACATATTTATAAAAAGTCGGAATTAGAAGGTACTTAAGCCATTTATAAGCAGTAAAGCATGTGAGTATCTGCGTATGTGAAAGCGAGAGAGACGCAGTAAGTGAGAAAGCTAGACCCATATAGAGATGTGTATGTATGCATATACCTACACACACATGTATGTATTATGAAAAGAGTGAAAGGTAGTGAGATAGTGAAAGACGGGAATGGCGGGAGATTTTTTTTCTTGAGTCCTTTCGGTCGCATAAGTATATGCCTCTGGGAGTTGTTACATGTATGAACAGACAAACGTGTTTCATTTCAATAGATTATTGAATTGTCATAAGAGACAGGGTTTTAATAAAAATTAAAAGCAGAATAGAAACTAGAAAATACATTATTGATTTTTTCACTACGTATGCAAGCGTGCGAACGTACATAGACACACACATGGACACACACACACACACACACACACACACACACACACACACACACACACACACACACACACACAAAGAGGTTCAGAGCTGTACATGCACGATACAGGTAAAAACCATACGTACGCAGACAATTATACATGCAGAAACGTAAAAACACACTCGCACGCATACACACGCACACATGCACACGTATATGCATACGCATATGCGTGTGATGTATGTATGTGAGTGAGAGGGAAATAAAATAAATTTAAATGAACAAAAGGCTGAGAAAGAAGGCAAGTTGTGATATTGATGAAATGTTGGGTGGGGCACACTTCAAATGCAACAGTGTTTCAGGATTAAGAATTGGGAACACAAAATTAGGTGTATTAATCAATACATTGATACGTACATACACTCACAAGCAGTTTTGCTACATACTTGCATACATACATACATGCATACATACACAAATGCACACATAAATGAATATAGGTTTATATAAGTATGCACATGTGTATAGAATGCATACTTATATATGTATATTTAGATTGCATACAACAAACATAACATATATACACACTTTTTAATCATGAGTGTGTATATGTGTGTATGTGAATGTCTTATGTGTGTGTTTTTGTGTGGGTGTGTGTGTGTGGAAGTATGTATTTACAGATGTGTGAAGGAATGAGGGAATTGGAAGATTCGTTAAGGCGTCAGGCAAAAATCTGTGTAAAACTTGTTCCAAGTCTCTATGTTCTGAGTTCAAATTCTACCAACATCCAAATCTCCTTACATTGTGCTGTAAAATATTGGATCAATTTTTCTCTCTTTCGAAATCAGCCGGATTTTTGCACGTTTTCTCTGAAGCACCAAGGCTGAAATATTAGGTGGATATCACATGATAGAAAATCACGCATGGTAATTTGGCCTTATATATTTTTTACGAAAGAATTTGTCGCATCAACTAATGACGTCACACTCTTAATCTAATGAAATTTAGCAGAGAGATAGTTTGGGAGACATATAAATGTAGGGATTAATGAATAACTGATTATAAGAACCTATAGTTATATACGTACTATATATAGCGTAAATATGTATGTGTGTGTCTTGTACCCACACACACATACACACACATAAACACACATATATACATACATACATATATACATATATATATATATACATATATATATAGCACACAGATACCCTCCTAAATATTCACACACCAACTCTCCTACTCTTTCTTTAGCAAAACTGGTCTTCCATACTGTAGAGATTATCCATTATGGTATTGCTTTATTCCTACAAAGCTATAGCGGGGATTTTATCGACAGTTATACGGGAAACTAACAATAGAGGCACTAGAAAGAATGATTTTATGCAAAACTTTCCTAGATGAAATTTCATTAGTCATTAGTCCTGCAACATTGTAGGTTATCATCAAAGTGGTTACTCTGGTATCTATACGATTCTTACGTGGGTTTGGAGTATGTTCTGCAACCGGCATCATGATTTCGTAGGAAAGAATTTTACTCTTGGGGACTATGATTATAAGACAATGGTATATCTAAATAATTATGCAGCATAGAGGATAATGAAGCATACGATCAGTGAAGCATGAGATCTGCATTGCCCCACAAAATTGTTTGTGTTCATCAATCAGACAATGCTTTGTCGATACTACTAAGAAATATATTTAACCGAGTTGATGCTTCTTCTAAGATAAAGTAAGAACTTGAAACATCAATTCAAATAGAAAATCATTATTCTTTTAAAATATTGATGTAACTAATAATGCCAAAAATGCCAAACACAGGATGCGATTAAAAGGTAATGCATTTTATAATTCATGTTATATGCAAATATATTTAGGGCACTAAATTTAGCATTATATTTTAAGAAAATTTCACCAAAACTGTCCGACGAAAGGGAACGTGAAATTGAGTAACAGTTTTTTTTAATGTTTTTGAAGCTTTATTAATAAAACATATTACTCTACCTCTGGTATTGAGTCTTATTTTTTCCACCTTGTTTCACATTTATGTACATACTCTGTGTACATATATATATGTACACACACACACACACACACACACACACACACACACACACACATATATATATATATATATGTGTATATGCGCATATGCAGACGTACATACGTAATACAAACATACATATCTATCTATCTATCTATCTATCTATCTATCTATCTATCTATCTATCTATCTATCTATCTATCTATCCTTCTCTCTCTCTCTCTACACACACACACACATACACAGAGGCTATGTTTGTAATCTATGTATAAAAACAAATATATCGTTGTACATACATCAATATTTTAATGTATGTGCGCGTACTTGTGTTTACACTGATATACACACATGCAGACACATCCTAGACAAACACACACACACATATATATAAACTTATATGTCCACATAAAAGTAATTCCAAAAAACATACTTAACTCATACACATGAATATGTATATAAACACAATCATTCATACATAGGTGAATACATGCATGTATACACACATACATACATACATACATACATACATACATACATACATACATACATACATATATACATACATACATACACACATACATACACAGTCACCATGAGCCATCCTAAGCATTAGTTCTTGTACGAACAAATTACGGCAGATTTTCGTGTCCGTTTATCTAAATTGCGTCATCCTTTTCGCATTGCCCCATGGTATAAAAGAGACATCAACCGACGCTGACAAGGGAGATCTAGTCTAAAGTGACATATACGCCTCCTAGCGACATATATATCCATTTACTTTAGCTGCTTTGGACAGCTTATTTACAGGAGGGCTTGATTTTTCAGATTGAAAACGATTGCCATTTTGCGAAAGTAATGGAAGCTAGCGCAGAATCTTCCTGTCAAATAAATGGGGTGGGGGGTGGGGGTGAAAAAGGAGAAGAAAAGTGGATTGTGAAGAATGTATATGTATGTGTTTGTGTGTGCACATATATATGTATCTATGTGTGCGTGTATATATATATGTGTAT
>NC_068997.1:17130366-17132002 GCF_001194135.2 Octopus bimaculoides
TATATATATGCCTAAATGAATCTAAATACGTCTTAGTGCACGTACATATGTGTATAGATATATAAATGGGCGTATAATAGAGCATATTCATATGTTTATATACGCATATATTTTATATATGTATTTACAAATATCAATCTCTTACCAGTATATATATATATATATATGTGTGTGTGTGTGTGTGTGTGTGTGTGTGTGTGTGTGTGTATGAGCATGCGTGCATACGTACATACATATATATATATTTACACACATATGTATATATATATGTATTATATGTATATACGTACATGAAAATTAACTACGGGAAAACACTCAGATAAGCCGGTGGCATGCCATGCCATGTATTTGGTCAAGAAAGACTGAAATTGGTGCAAGATAAATTCTAGATTTATTGTTACTTTGTCCGCTAATACAATAGCTGCAACATTGGTTTTGCGGCAATTGTTTTGAATTTCATACGAGAATGCGTGATGCTCTCAAACATCAAACATTCGCTATAACATACTGTTAATCAAAGAGACAAAAAAAATTTTTTTAAATCGTTTCTCCTTCCTCAATAAGCGTCATCAGCACAGTTTTCGCCTTACGTTATCTACAGCGGAATCTCTGACTTTGGCACATGGTTATAGTAATTTTTCTAGCTAATGAAGAATTTCTTGGTTCTACCTAGCATGCTGTAGTTTGTCGTATGGAGTATACTATGTGCTTTCAAATATATTCCTTATTACAGTATGTTACCATTGTGACAGTGTATGGCTCATGAGTCAGTTGTTTGTTTCCTCCATATTATTAGTGTACTGTAGTGTTATATCTATTTTACAGAGAAAAAGGAATATCATGCCATTTCTGAATATAAAGCTAATGAACTATAAGTGAAATGCTTCAGATCCTATGCTTTCCGTTTTGTTTCTGCCTAAAAATGGATATAGATAAGATGTCTAAAATAAGAATCCTCATTTTTGAAACGAATTCACAAGCCTTCTGTAGATTTGAACTCACAACTTATGAATTTGCGAAGTTCGAAAACTTATGAACACATCTAAATGTCTTCTTTGAAATTAGATGAAATCAAAAGAGTATATATTAAAAACAAAACTGAAGGAAGAAACAAAATCAAAACAAAAGACGTGGAAATCTCCAAACAACAGCAGCAAAACTATAGATACAAACTATAAGGGGAAAGCCGTAAATCAGCACAAAATAAAAATAAATTCAATTATATATATTAATATCGAACACTAATAAATATATGATAAATAAAATGAACATATACTACTTTAAGCATACACAAAATGTTTCATTTGTGCTTCTTGTTTCATAACAGGAAAACAATCCGCCAAGACATTTTCAACAAGTTGTAAAATATTCTATTTGACAGTTTAGTTGTCTTCAGATGATATAAAGATGTTTGTCTCCGCTGAGACTTTCACAAAACAAATCTTTTCTGTTTTTTTTTTTTATTATTTTGTTTTCAAATGTTTCATGTTATGCATTTTATACAAAAAAAGAAAACATAAGAAAAGAAAAGGGTAATAAATAACATTAAACGCATAGATTTCTCAAGACTGATGAACCTCAATGAATGTCATGGGTACTGTTAATATTCCCCCCCCCCCATACCCTCCTCTTATTC
>NC_068997.1:17132012-17132487 GCF_001194135.2 Octopus bimaculoides
ACTGTTAATATTCCCCCCCCCCCATACCCTCCTCTTATTCGTCCTAATTAAGAGAACAAAAACGGACAAATATATGTATGTAATTTTCTAAAACTGACTTATTCCGACTTTGAGACGTAAATTACAAATTTTACGCTGGCTTTTCAAAACTTGTATTACACCGGAATATTGCATACCTACTACATTACAAATTGGACTTTCCATTAATTCCTTGCTTTCAGATTTCGACATCAAATTCTCGGTTAGTTCTATAAATCACACTTATTAAGCATATAAATGAACATGTATCTGCTTGCCTTTGTGTGAGCGTGTGTGCATTTCTGTTTATCTATCTCCTGGTCAATCAGTTACCCCCTTACTCTCCCCTCATCTCTCTCTCACATTCTGTCTGCCTGACACTCTAAATTTTTCTCTCTCTCTACATACATACATATATATATATATATATATATATATATATATATATATATATATA
>NC_068997.1:17132497-17134944 GCF_001194135.2 Octopus bimaculoides
ATGACCGAACTGCAGTCGTGGATCAAGAAGAGGCCGAGAAAGGGCGAATGGCACCGCGAGTGTCGCGCTGCTCTTCGGCAAGTCCAACAACCCGGGTCAACCTTGAGCGACTGCATCACAACTAACGTATTCTATAGTGGATTAGTGGAGGGAAGGTACGACGACGATCTCGTGGTGAACCTGGGCGTCGACGAGTGAATGTAGCAAGGATGGCACGTGTGAACGACGGAGCCATCTTGAGCATAACCCTTATGAACTAGAAAAGAATCCAAGAAAAAAAGAATAAAACAAAAAGGCAAAAGAGATGCACTTACTGTTATAGTTTCTTCAATGAGAATATTGACCAAGTTTACCGTGGTCTTTTCCGTAGGCTTTTCTTTCCACGGCCAAACCTAAACTGTCCTCCCCTCTTTTTACACGAGAACATTACTGTGTGATACACGATCCCTATTGATCGGCTTTTTTTTTTTTCGATCCCTTTTGATCGGACTCCCCCTTTTTCCCTTCCTACGATCCCTTTTGATCGACACCCCCACCTTTTTTTTCTTCTTTCCCCCTCCCAAAAAGAAAAGCTCTACATTGTATTTGTCCCATCTTCGTTGAGCCCTGTGTGGCTAATAAAAGAAATGTATCTTAGGGTATATATGTGTGTGTGTGTGTCTGTGTGGGTGAGTGTGTATGTTTGTATATGTGGATATATTTTTGTAAATAGGTATGTGAATTAGAAAATTACTATTTTTGAATCTCACAACGAGAGACATTCAGCAACAGTACTTTGGAGTAAAGATTATTTGCCAACATAACATGGCAGTCCTGGTATAGGACGAATGTTGCTGTAATTTAGCCCCTGAGAGTGCACAATGTTCCTGAAGGTCGGCAATGGTCTTCCTCGGTCACGAGTGGACAGCCGTCATCATGTACGTATGTATGTGTGAGTCTGTGTGTATGTGTGTGCATGTGTGTGCGTTTCTGTCTGTATTTGTCCACCACCACCGCTAGTGTTGGTGTGTTTACTCCCCATAACGTAGTGGTTTGTCGAAAGCAAACCCCACAATAAGTATGAAGCCCTTATATTATGTGCTGAGGTAGATTCGTACGTCTAAAATTCTTCGGGGTGATACCCCAGCGTGGCCGCAGTCTAATGACTGAAACAAGTAAAAAAAATAACAGATAATACACGCACATACATACACACACATACACGAACTCACATATATACATATACACACGCGCACACACACACACATACACACACATATATACATATACACACATATGTATGTAACTATAAATATGTGAGAGTCTGTATAAATATATGTGTGTGCGTGTGTGGTTTCTTTGTGTGTATGTGTTTGTGCGTGTATGTGTGTGTGTTCGGAGGAGTGGGAGTGTACATGCATGCGGATACCAATAATAGCAGTGTGTGGTCCGTGTACAGCGATTAGTAGCTAGGTTGTTTGTTTAAAACTCTTAATGAACTAATTAAGAATTGGTTTAAGAAGAATTATGTAGAATCTGGCTGGAATACTTCAAGCTGTGTTTTAGATATTAATGGCTTTTCATAGCTAATTTATGGATACAGGAATTGATTTTGGGAGTGAAACAATGTAAATGTTTATAGCGCAATTTTGACCTACGTTTATAAACCGTGAATATTGCTGGTAATATGAGTCAGACGAATGCACTGTGAATTGGTGTAGTTTTACGGTTAAACCCGAGGGACTAATGTAAAGTTTAGTGTGGTGTTTGTAACTATCAAAATAATTTGATGAAATATTTCTACTCAATAAAAGAAATATTAAATTAAATTAGACGGAATTTCATCCACACGCGTATTTAAACAAACAAACAAACAAACAAACAAACAAACAAACACACACATACAGACATTAAATGTCATACTGAATCATGTAAACACATAAATATATGGTATGTATGTATGTATGTATGCATGTATGCATGTATGCATGTATGTATGTAAGCACGCATATATCTACGTATATATATATATATATATGTATATACATACATACATACACGCACTTATACATGCATACGTGTATATACACACACGCACACACACACACACACACACACACATATATATATATGTATATATACATACATACATACATACATACACATATACACACATATATATACATAGAGAAAATTACTCTCTGAAACGTGCTCAAACGTGTTTATGGTGTTTATTTATGAAAGTATATATGTACGTATCTATGTAACAACGTACGTAATGCTTGTATGTGTGTATGTATGTACCTGTCTTTATATATATCTTTGTACATATGTGAATATGTATATATAAATATATATATGCATATACAATCACACGCACAAATATATATGTATATATATATACATATATATATATATGTGTGTGTGTTATTGTTATTATTATTGTTATTAATATTTCAGTAATATTG
>NC_068997.1:17135026-17135833 GCF_001194135.2 Octopus bimaculoides
TATATATATATATATATATATATATATGTATATATATATACATATATATATATATGTGTGTGTGTTATTGTTATTATTATTGTTATTAATATTTCAGTAATATTGATGATTTATTCCATAGCCACATAGTTTGAGTGGGATTTTTGCACAGGGTGTCTCCGTTCTGCTTATCTACATGTGACCCCATGCATGAAGAGGCAGAAACGGCAATCTTCTAGCAGTTGTGGGTTGAATTATTGATGTGATACGAGTAAATGCACATTACGACATGTATTGAGTCCTTTTTCTACCTAATTTGTAAATGAAAGCACACACATGGCTGCAAACACAAACATACACACACTCAAATATTTACACACGCAAATACTCTTATGTATTTACCCTTTATCTTTTTCCCCACCTTGATATTGCTTAAGTCATTAGATTGCAGCCATGTTGGGACATACATTTGAAGCGGTTTAGCCGAACAAATCGGAAGCAGGGCTTAATTTATTTTAAAGGTATCTACTTATGCTATCGGTTCACTACGTTCCAGGAATACTCTTTTTACTCTTTTACTTGTTTCAATCATTTGACTGCGGCCATATTAGAGCACCGTTTTTAGTCGAGCAAATCGGCCCCAGGACTTATTCTCTGTAAGCCTAGTACTTATTCTATCGGTCTCTTTTGCGGGACCACTAAGTTACAGGGACGTAAACACACCAGCATCGGTTGTCAAGGGATGTTAGGGGGACAAACACAGACACACAAACACACATACATACATATATATATATATATATATATATATATATATATATATATATA
>NC_068997.1:17135843-17140391 GCF_001194135.2 Octopus bimaculoides
CTATGTAGCTGTGGCCAGTTGGTGCAGCATACACGCACACACACACACACACACACACACACACACACACACACACACACACACACATATATATATATATATATAGTCACATAGTCAAATGCATATATATGTAATATCAATATACAAATATCTGTACGTATGTAGGAATGTATATACATATACATATACAGAGAGAGAGAGAGAGACAGAGAGAGATAGAGAGAGAGAGAGAGCTATTCATACATATTTATACATGCTCATATATGTAAGCACACACACATATATACTATATACACACACATAAATATAGATACGTGCATTTTTTCATATATGTATACATTTAAAAGAAAAAAAAAACTCAGGAAAGAAAGAAAGAAAATATAGCCACCATTTCAATCCCGCAACACTCAACGCAATTTACTAAATATATGATGGAACTAATTTTCATGAATCTGCTTCGAACTTCTAAGCTAAATTTATGATATTTTTTTTTGTTGAAACTTGAGATTCATTTGGGATTAATCATTACAATAAGGGGATATGGATTGGTGAATCCTCATATACGGATTTTCAGAGATCGAGTGAAATGTAATAAAGAATAAAAAAAAAAAAAATAAAAAAATAAAAATCCCTAAAACAAAACAAGGCAACGTTAAAACGAAGACGCTGTAATGAGAATGAGTATAAATTGTTAGCGTATAATCCAATTATATCTCATTGGAGAAATGTCTGGAAATCATTAAAGAAATGAAGTTTGTAGATCAGATATAAACGTAGAATATAATACACGTATAAACACATGGATAAGAATTTGTGAATACATGAATACACACAAACGCTCATAGACATTAACTTCGTAAATGTTAATCATGTAATAAGCATTAGATATTGTAACCTGATAACTGTTCCTTTAGGGAAACGGGAAGTATTCTGCAAAACACATTATGTTATGTATGTGTGTATATGTGTGTGTGTGTGTGTGTGTGTGTTTGTGTGTGTGTATGCATGTGAGTGAGTGTGTGCGTGTACGTAAAATTATGTGTAGGTATGTTTACATGAATGTCTATGTGGATGTATATGTGTATTCACACACACATATATGTGCATATAATATATATATATATATATATATATATATATATACATGAAATATATGTTTGTGCGCATGCACATAATTATCAACTACATCGTGCTCAACTGGGAGAGACTCGGTTAAATAAGAAACTTATATATTAATTTATTCCCATAAATGCATGTGTGCATGTGTGTAGATATACCTATTTGTGTACATATATACCAGTATATATATACATATTTGTATAAGCAAATTGGTGTGTATGAGCGTGTGAGCGTATGTTTGTGTATGTGTGTGTCTGAGTATGTATATAACTAGACCGATGAAACATTTAAAACGCATCAGCTGTGCGTATGGGCAAATGGCTACGGAAGTTTGTGGTTTATATACATCTACGTAACAATATCGGAGTAATACTGAAACATTCGATCCATAGGTACTCTATTTTGCCAGAATTTAATTGGCTCTTATTTTGGAAATTCCTTTAAAAAATTTTCCATTTATGCTTTTGTTTTGCAAGATACCTGATGTGAAATAGTGTACTGAAACAGATGTTATTATATTTCGGGATCGCCATGTCAGTTTGCCAAAGAAACACACGCTCTATATATTCGTTCTTCACTTGAGCTTTACTATTGTTCTTCGTTTCGTGTCCATTTCTGAAATCATTCGCCGCACATCCTGTGATTTCTGGACCGACTCTCCATCCCACGTCTCCTCCTGTTTTGCTTAGTCACTGAAGAGGTCACAGGATGTGTGACTAGAGATTTCAGACAAAGGACACAAAAATAAGGACAATGATAACGAATATATAAGAACGAATATATAATGCTCGTGTTTATTTGGTAAATATAACATTTAAAATATATAATTCGAAATTCAAATAGAGAAATGCGTGTTTTTTTATGTTATACATATCTATTATATATATAGGTGATTCTCAAGCATAGAATGAATATTCCATCTGTATAAATTGATCAACAAAGAGCTCAGTAAAATATTAGAAATCAAGATTAGCATGATAATATATTTTATACAAGTAGCTAAATGAAATAGAACATAAATTATCTTGTGATGGTCATTAGAAATAAGTTTCTATTATCAAATGTTTATACAGAAAAGAAATTGTTGCTTCTAATAGTTATATCTTAACATGACAGTTGAATGACAATAAGAATCAGAAAAAAAAAGCATGTGATAAAATGCAATGTGGTGATTAATCCGTAACTATACGGAAACAGCCGGTTCACAAAAATACTCATGTACTCAATTTGCTGAAAATTATTTCACAACAATGCTTTTATTAATATGAAGTCAAAATAAGGCATATAACAATGACCTATTATAATACTTATATATATAAGCATACATCTTGAATTTAAGCATCGCATATATATATACTACATATACATATCTCTCTTTCTCTCACTCTCTCTAACCTATATATAACCTCTATATATTATGAACTAACCAAACATTGGCGCAAGAAGAATAATCAAGAACGTGGTCGGAGTACTTCAAGCTGTGTTTTAGATATTAATGTCTTTCATAATTAATTTATGGGATTCACCATTAATTTGGAGATTGAGACAATGTAAATGTTTATAGCACTAATTTACCCTATTATGGAAAACTGACTCTCAGGAGCATTATATACATACATACATACATACATAATACATATATATAGGCAGTCAAAATGTTTTTTTGAGGAGTTCGATAAACGAACGAAAGCGTCAATAAAAATTATCCAAAATTCTGACTACCTCCTTTTTCTCAATATATATATATATATATATATATATATATATATATATATATATATATATATATATATATATATATATATATATATATATATACCATATATCATATTCCATGTACGAATATGAAGTGGTCTGCTTGAAATTCAGTACAATATAAGATTCAATAAAACCTTAAATCAATGTGTGTGTGTGTGTGTGTGTGAGAGTTAGTGAGTGAGTGAGTGTGTGTATGTTTGAGTGTGTGTGTGTGTGTGTGTGTGTGTGTGTGTGTGTGTGTGTATACACCTAAATACACTTCAATCACCAAAACATATTGAAACAGAGAAATATATGCAACAACAAAAATAAGAATAAAATATGGATAAGAATATAATGATGCTCCTCCCTCCTAGTACCCTATCCGATCCCTGTTAGAAAATACATTTATTTAAGTGGGACTTATCTACCTTACCTAGATTCAACTCATAAATATGTTCAAATAAATTACCAATAGTTGCAGATGCTACACATAAACTGTAAACTATCTTCTCTCCATGGGTGATTTTAAGCCATATACAAAATATTTCTTTCTGGTGTATCTACTAAAACTTATACACGGAATCAGTATTGATGTCAAAGTAAGTATAAGATTATGCATATGTGTCAAAGCTACTCTTAAAAGACGTAAATTAATTAAAACTCAAATCATTAAGGCTGATTTATACATCGAAATGAGTTAATAGAACTAACCTAAAAAAAATACTCCAGAACTTGATACTGATAAGATAAGACGAACATAAATATAGAGGAGAAGAAAGAAAAAATCTTTAGAAGAAGGAGAGTTATATTACCAGCCAAACTTAATGCCAGCAATAATATACGTACAATAAATAGACAAGCCATTCCAGTCTACATCTTCAGTGTAATAAATTAGAAGCTAAGTGAACTGAAGTACCTATACAAGAACACAAGAAACCTACTTATTGCATTCCAAATCCATTATTCTAAAGCTGATACCGTCGTGTTACATATCCACAATGCTCACACGAAGAGAGGCGAGTCATAGATATAACGAATAAAAATGTACCTAGATATATGCAGACGCAAGAAAGGTAGACTGATTAGTTAAACTCAGAAGAAGTATATGCCAGGAATAAACGTTTTCAATTTATTAACGTTATTCTCTGAGAGTAAATTTTCAATACCAAGAAGTAGACCAATTTGCGATCACCAAGTTGGTTTGGTTATTAATTGGTAGCAGAAAAGAATAAGAAAACCCAAGACCTCACTGAATATATATGTCCTTAAACACATTTACTATAGAGTAGAAACATTTCTTTCTCAACTAAGTATGATATCCTTTACCCTTATAAGAAAGGCGATATTTTTCTGAATTCAGTAGACTAAAATTTACTTCTCAATGATATCAGCAATGTAGGACCGCCTTCCATAAGTTCAGATTATAGATTCACCACTTCTTTGTTATCTCCCCTTTTTCTTAGCTCTCCTGTGTGATCCTTCTGTCCGGCATTCGCCATGATAAATCGCTGACCACTACATTTATATTTTTCTCCTTGTTTCTCTCCTTATTTCTTTCTGTGTTCCTTTCAGTTGAAGAGCGTAGGCTCGAAACGTCAACGACTTTCTCTATTCCCGAGCGTTAAACTAATACATCCATGCTGTTTTTTCGTAAATTCTCCCATATATATATATATATATATATATATA
>NC_068997.1:17140662-17145875 GCF_001194135.2 Octopus bimaculoides
GTCTTGGCGCTAATGTAGTCGCAGGAATTGTACAAATGTGTACAAACATTTGAAATGCAAAGTTGACCTCGGTGGGATTTGATCTCAGAAGGAAGAGAATCGTAGTCAATTATTATCGCAGGCATTCAAATCAACACTGTAACGACTCTAACAATTCACACCTTATATCAGCAATATTGATTTAATACCTTAATACCTGTGCCAACGTTTCTAATTGGTATATCAGCAAGCATTATATGCATCGCATAAATGATTTTTCTAAGGTTCCACTGTAATTCTCTATAAGTTATGGACATATCATCCCATAATGGCATATGTTTTCTTTCCTCGCATCATATATGCTCAACTATGGCTGGCTTTGATGTTTCTTTCCTCATTAAAGCATTCCGATATACCTCTATTCTCAACTTTAGGGCCTGCAAACATATGGTGTGTTGTACATTTAGTTATTGGTAAGGAATCTAAGAACTGTTATTTTACTTCTGAATGTACTTCTGCAGTGATATGTACTAAAGATTCTCTATATTACCTCAGACTGACATTTGCTATAAGGTGAAAATCAAACTGGAGTTTCGTTTAACCTCTAATTTATGTCCGATAATGGCTGTACAGTGAAAGCATCATGTACAATACTCGACAACATTTAGATGTAAATCTTCAGTTCTAAAGCAAATTCGGTGCTAATACAAATGCGCGATTAGCAACTCACAGGAAAAGAACGTTCACAAATAATAATAGCAATAACAACAACAACAACAACAACAACAACAACAATAAAATAACAACAGCAGCACTATATGTAAACGGTGAAGGTGATACATACATAAATATATGTATGTATACATGCATGTGTGTAGATATGTATGTATGTGTAAACGATGTTTTATTGAATCTGCAAAACTTCACAAATTATTATCGCTCATCAAACCGATGTTCACGTGACCGATCATCATACGATCTTCCTCGAATTGATTAAAACACCATATCTTACTCCACTTTACTGCTCTTTTCTAGTCCTGGTTTTACACTTATGCGCTTCCATACGTGTGTATTTATGTGATTAATCAGTTTTATTTCAAGATTTGTTGCCCATAGAGAAAGAGCCGCTTTCTAACCTGGATCCAAGTCTACTTCATTTGAAATTCAGCAACACCAGCAGGTTATTTTTCTCTGTATGTATGTATATGTGCAGATTTCTATATTTTGTTTTATGTATGTGTGTGTATGTGTATGTATGCATGCATAAATACACATTTACATATAGAAAAAATAAAGGAAGAGAAAAAGAAAGAGAGTGAGAGACTAGAGAATGGATATTCACTAATTTTATACATCAGAAATGAGCAACAAACCTAGAAGCTTTTTGAGAAAAGTGGACATAAGTTGGGGCAGAACAACCCAGTTCTATTGGAATCACGACTATGTAAATGCGTCGTTGATTGGTAAGTGATTGGCCTGCTCACCTAGCCAGCGGGGTAGCATCATTGGAATCCTAAAAAACGATTCAAAGCGCTTTGGGACTAGCAATGTATAAGAATATCCGATAGTCTGATCAATCGCGTGATCACATGACACATACATCCCACCATACGCACACAAACACACACACATACACACAGACTTACACACATAAATCTCCTTACTCTAGACCACCATAGTTCCATTGTCAATACCATTTCTTTTATTAATATTTACATGTTCGGTCATTTCGCTCTGTACGAGCGAATATATCGTGAAATATTGGTGCCTCAGTAATATATACTCACTAAACGCAATGAAATGCTCAGTCATAGAAGAGGCGTTTAGCCGTAAAACCAGAGCCAAAGAAGAAACTGTCTAAATGTGGATAGGGCCGTACTAAGATCAAAATGATTCGCCTAACTCATAACAGCTTAGAGAGCGGTTATACAACAAAGGCCACTACCACAAACATGAGCATGCCACCAACTACGACGATGTTGGCGATGATGACGACGATTATGGTGACATTGATATGCGTTTATTGTTTTTACATTTCTTTGATCTACTATAATCTATCCTGTTTACTAATGTTTAGATTATCAAATATTTTGCATCATTGTTGTGGTTAGAAAATTACTATTTTCAAAATCTCACAACGTGAGATATTCAGCAACAGTACTTTGTAGTAAAGATTGTTTGCTAACATAACATAGCAGTCCTGGTTTAGAACGAATGTTGCTGTAATTTAGCCCCAGGAGACATCGTCTCCAGCTGGCTACACGACACGATCTATGTCCCTTGTTCGAAAACATAAGGACACAGATCGTATCGTATAGCCAGCTGGAGACGATGTCTCCTGGGGCTAAATTACAGCAACATTAGTCCTAAACCAGGATTGCCATGTTATGTTGGCATGTTATGTTGTGGTTGTTGATGATATTTCGCAGTTGATTTGTCTTGATCACAGAGATGTAAGGTTAACTGTATTTCAACCGCGACAATGCCATCTTTTCCCATGCATTGTGCATCATGCTTACCACTTCATAACACTTTCGCATTTAAACCGGACATCTGCGGCCCAAATTTTGTTCCTGTTTTATGTCCAAACTGGCCAGATACAGGCTCTTACTCCTACACTACAATGTCATTCTAAAAGTATGCAATCACAACATAAATATCTCAAAGCTATGAGATTATTCATGGTTTCTTCAAAACAATGTGAATAAATAAGTATTAAATTTGACAGGATAATCTGAATGCCAAAGGGTTAAATATATTTATGTTTTATTTGAGGGACATCTAGCTACATTATCGAACAGATAAAAAAAAGAAATATACAGGTTCCCTTATCGGCTTACATGTGTTGATAGCGATAGAGAAGTCACAATAGCAGTGTTGGATTCGAACCTGTAACTGTGAGTATGGAAGTTAATTAATACAAAAATACCAAGTCCATCTTTTTTTTTTCTGTCTTCGTTATCTCAGTCATCTTCACCCAACATTTGCGTTCTGGTTGTTCTTTCTTTTAATATATCGTAATGCTATTTGTAGCCGCAAAAGAAAATTCTTGTAATAAAATATTATGGCAGACCGTGTGAAAATTCGCTTCAGTTGTAAAGATATATTATCTATTTTCTTGTCACACTATACATCATCTTTAGACCTTACTTTGATGTCCACTAGCTGTCAGTCAGTAATCTTATGAGATAGGAGAGAACATTTGCTAAAGCTGACTAATTCAAAATAATGACACTATACGCTTCGTATACAGACAGATACAGAATTACAGTGGTTAACACTAATATAACGTTCCATGAATAATTATACTACTGATCTATGTATGTATGTATGTATATGTACATGTATGTATATATGTATGTATATGTACATGTACACTCACACACACCTACACACAAGAATATACACACACGAGCAGATATTCATACGTGAAAAAATAAAATAATAAAACACAAATCACAAACTGAGATGTATAATATATATTTTGCACAAACGTTAACACACCATCGGAAAGACGACGTTCATATAATCCACAGCAAACAAATCATAAATATAAATGTGTACAAACATTAACACTTCAGATTCACTATTAAAAAATCCATAGATGAAGTATATAGGTGTAGACACGTATGTACGTATGTACGTATGCATTTATGTGTGCATGTATCTATGTACATATGTATGTATATGCGTAACTATGTATACATGCATGAATGTATGTGTATGTGTATCCATGCATGCATTATATATTTGTTATACTGTTTCTTTCTTTTTTTTTTTTGGCTTTGTATTTTGATAGGAGAAATTGATGTATAGAAACATTACTGATATCTCATAAACAGATTTTAGCTTCTCTGATTTTTTAAAAGTTCACCATTTATTTTTTTCGTGACGATGCCAATAAAAATAACAGCAACATTAACGAGCGAACAAGAGAAAGCTGATACCTAGTCTCTCCATTTGCTATAAACATCAGCTAAATCACCCTGAAATCACACTCTAGCTTAATTTCTAAATAACTGACATGTTAGATACCGCGTTTTTATGTATCCATTTAAAAGGTGGGAATATCATAACTGGAAAGTATTTGATCATACACCTGTACACTGTTAGTTGGCATAGGTGTTAAATAACGACAAGAGCAGTGATATCAACACTGGCGTTTATTTATTTATTTTTTATTTTAATTTTTTTTTCTCTTTTACACTTTATATTGTATCTGCTTCAATCATTGGACTGAGATCGTGTCGGGGTTCCGTTTTGAAGGATTCCGTTACTCGAACAGACCGACACCTGTAGCAATGTTTATGTATAGTACTTAATCTAAGAGTGACTTTGGTCGAACCGCTCAGTTACGAAAACAGGCCAACACTGGTTGTCAAACGGCTGAGGGGCAACAAACACACAAAAGGCACATGCACGCACACACACACACATGTACACACACACACATACATATATCACACACAAACACACACACATATGCATACATTTATTCAAATGGTTTTTCAAAAATTACTTGATACAGTTACAAAATTTAAAGAAATATTTTTTTTAAAGATCTTAACGTAAATGCTGAACCGGAAACTAAACCGGAAACAGTCAATACCGTTGCCAAAAACAATTTGCCGTATGCGGAGTATCCCATAATCCGTATAGAGAAGCCATTAGCCCTTAAAAACACATTTGTTGGACTAGTTCATCATCGAAAGATCTTACACAATTCCATAAAGTTTTGAGCATCTAGGAATGCTTTTGTGCCATATGATGATATGGAGCAGAAAAACGGAAGATGCAGAATGTTGCTCTAAAATTAATCGCTTCAGATTTCGCCACAAGGGCAGCAATTTTGCGGGGAGGGGATGAGTCGATTACATCGACTTCAGTGTTCAAGTGGTACTGATATGTGACGTCAGAGTTTTTGGTCTCTGCTCTGTTTCCACCTTTGTGAGTAGTGCATATGATGCCTTCTTTTACTATTTTAGGAAGTTTACCAATATCAAGGAAACATTGCGAAAGTATCTCAAGTGGGTTTCGCTAAAGCCTGCTTACATGACTAAAGGAGAATAGCTGCGACGTTATCAGGTCCAGTTACAGTGCTTGATATCAATTCATCTATGGCCGTTGTTACATCTGTCTCCTCAGTAATAACATAATCGCAGGTTGGCTCCCCTCTTTTTAGGGCTGCAATATCAAAGAATTCACATATATATATATATATATATATATATATA
>NC_068997.1:17145885-17147494 GCF_001194135.2 Octopus bimaculoides
AAGAGACAGAGACTTCAAACTCGATATATCGATTTATTCACCACTCTATTTTAACATTTCTGTGCCAAAATGTTAACATAGAGTGGTGAATAAATCGATATATCGAGTTTGAAGTCTCTGTCTCTTTTGAATGTGAAAATTTAAAAGTTGAAAACCTTATAATATAAATATAAACTGTGAGAACGACCCTTAAGGAATCTAGTTAATGATCCCCTAAGGTAAGTTCTTATGCTATATTGGTAACGGTTGCTACTTCCTCTGGAAAATTATTATATATATATATATATATACAAATACATGCATATACAAGTGTGTGTGTATGCGCATTTTATGTGTTCATGTATTTCTGTTATCTAGTGGATCGAAATGCATCGTGTTTCATCAAAATTACCTGAGGAATAGAGCAAATAATTTAATAGAATTAGTCCTTGACTAAAATAACTGCTACTGTGAATATAGATGACTGAACAAAAAATAAATTTATGACGATGCTCCAGTAAGGTGGTAGTCCAATAACTGAGACCACCGTAGAAGCAGGAAATAATAAAGTAACATATAAAATATCCTAAGTGTGTGTGTGTGTTTTTATCTACGGTGAGATTCTACTCGAGATAGAAATGCTTCAAATCTTCAGAAATGCAAAAAAGAAAAAAAAAAAAATTTAAATTATGAACGAACATAGTAATAACAAAAATTCTAAAAGTCAAGTCAAAACAAAGAATTTCTGTATTTTTTTCTCTCTTTGATAATAATGATTCAGATTTTGATGTGTTTTTTTTTCTTTTTGCGAATGTTTTGTTTGTTCTTTCTTTTACTTCTATTATTTTATTTATTTATTTATTGAACACTATGAAGAACTTACACGAAATTTGTTGCTTCTTAAAATATTTTATGCATTTTTTTTCCCAAGTCGGAAACGTGATCTGAGAGCGATTTACTAAAATTCTTACCTATTACCATATTCTTCAAGTATTTTGTCTGCAAAAATATCTTATTCTTAGAGAAAACTCGAGAACACAATGGATACCAATATAATTAGAAAGATTATTCACCCCCTACTTATTATGTAATTTGCTAGAATCACCATGTGGGTTTATTCACCAATTTGAAAAAAAATGTAACATCGTTGTTTTTTATCTGTTTTTTTTTTTTATTTAATTTTTCTTTGTATTTGCACTATTCCATTCGTTCCTCTCACCTTTTTTGTTTCGTCAGTTTTATTTACCTTGTCATAATTTCTACCTCAATCTATACATTTTTCTTTAAAAAAATATTCCTTGATGTAGACTTAAAATGGCCGAAAAAATACAGAATTCGATTACTACAACACGTGACATGAATTCCAAATAAGCAGCTTCTACGTGCTTGACCCTTCTCCTACAAATAGCATTGAAATTTCCCTTCAACCTGCACAATATCGTCTTAAAATAACGAAAATTCCATTGAATATTGTAGTCCTAAATGCACAATTGCTGAACATAAGATTGAATAATTACGATTGGAAAGCCTTTATTCATCAGGCTAATTTCGGTTGCTCCGGAAGTATATATATATGTGTGTGTGTGTGTGTGTGTGTGTGTGTGTGTATATATATATGTGTATATATATA
>NC_068997.1:17147504-17150678 GCF_001194135.2 Octopus bimaculoides
ACATAAGATTGAATAATTACGATTGGAAAGCCTTTATTCATCAGGCTAATTTCGGTTGCTCCGGAAGTATATATATATGTGTGTGTATGTATGTATGTATGTATGTATGTATGTATGTAGGTAGGTACGCATGTATATATATATATAGTTTATATATGTTGTGTTGACGCCCCCAAGCGAAGAAGTAGGATCGCCCAAGACATGTAAATAGAGGTAGTCTAGCCGTGGTAGAGGGGTTGAGTAGCTCTTGAGTAGCTGTCGTGTTGAGGTTGAGTAGAGATCATCCGAAGGTGCTAGATAGCAGTAGCTTGAGACATAACAAAATATTTTTTAGCTTTAATGTACGCTAATGTTCAAAGTCGTCTTAGAAATTCTCAGTTTGTTGAGATTGTTGAAGTTTGTGCTCTCTGCGAATGTCAAAATTAATATTACTATTATGTTTGTCTAAGGTGGAAATTTTCAGAGGAATGCAGAGGAGGAAGGATCATTTGGAAGATATGTTTAGTGTTGACGTCTGAAGGCTCAGACACTAGAGACAGTGACTTTATGTAAGGAAAAAAAATGAAGCTAATGTCTTCCCAAAACCAGATGACAAAATAGCAGAAAGAAAAATGGAGGCGGAATAAGGAAATTTTGATTCAGTGATTGATATCTGTATATTAGTTGTCTTTTTATATCTGCAGGCCTCAAGAAACACAATGGTATCCATTGAACATCATTACCACTTTATTTCTACTGAACTCTCATATAGACAGGGTTATAGATATATTGATTTAAGTTTGAGGCTTAATTACATGAGCTCAGGCGTTGTTTGTTATTGTTTTAACTATATATATCACTATTTAGCTCCAGTTCAGCCTTGATAAAACCGTTCTATCTACGAGAATGAAAAAATGTATATAAACTTTTGACCACTTATCTATTTTTTTTATAAGTGTCTAAGTTTTGAGTTGAGATAAATTTGGTTATACATACACGCATGGACGCACACGTACACAAACCTATTGATATACATATAGATGTGCATACACTAATACACATTGGCCCCATTACATACACACAGACACACACACTTGCAAACCGAAACAAAACGTTAGATTCTAAACTTCTAATTGGAAATGATATCACATTCACCTATGGACTCTCCCTCGTATCATCCGGTCTGACACTGCCTGTCTCTCTTCTCTGTCCCTTTCTCTCTCTATTTCTCTCTCTCCTTATCTCTCATTATATATATATATATATATACATACACACACGTATGAGTCTGGTGCGTCTGAGTGTAAATATACGTGTATATATGTCTATAAACTCACCCATATATATATATATATATATGTGTGTGTGTGTGTGTGTGTGTGTGTGTGTGTGTGTGTGTGTGTGTCTACGTACAATAAATTGTGAACTCGCCATCAGTGTTAATTTTTGATCTTATTGATTTAAGCAAAATCTGCTTATATAAATTAATTAAATTTAATTACATATGTTGGACGGCCGAAACAAATGTCTTTCTTTATACAATCGTACAGTAAATAACGAAGCGAGGACCGAATGGTCTAGCTTCAATCGTGCTTAAAATCTAATATATATTTATATGAATAATAATTGCTCTTGTAATAATTGTTAAATGACTACGGAAATATTGAATTAATAACTCTTTTGAAAGAGCTTGCAAAGTTAGTTATACCAAACTTCTAGAATTGATACATCATAAGGTAGTTCGTTAAATTCATGTTTTCTATTATAGGTACAATGCCAGGAAACTTACGCGGGAATGCTAGTGCAGAAATGCGAGAAGGCTAGTGCTGATGCCAGTGCGTAAATGCCTTTCATTTTCTCGACACTGGAAGGATGAAGTACAGAATGAACCTAGGCGGAATTTAATTACTGAATTAAATTTTGAAATTGATTATTAAACTAATTATTAATGCGTTAGCAGTATTTGTCTTAAGTACTTGAAGTTACCCGATATCACTCTGTAGAAAGAATGGAGTAGATACTCACAATGAGTGGCAAAGACCAACGCGACACTAGAGGCAATGCCCGTGGGTTATTCTGTAGAGAAAGCCTTATAGTACCACCCTACGATGTATACACAGAGTGACGTGGAGTGTATATTCGTTTGTTGTACGCATGTAAATGTATTCGCAATTAAAGTATGAATGTATGTGTGCATGACTCTATGACTCGATGTAAGTGTGTGTGTGTGTGTGTGTAAATATATGTACGTGAAACTTTATGCATATTGCGTATAATTGAATTTATTACACCAAGGAAAGCTTTCCGCACCGTCAGTAGACGTACTGTTCACTGTTTCCTGTATTTCGGAATGTGGAAAATTTCGTTTAAGCATGTGAAAAGCAGCATAACTCATTACAAGGTATCAAGAAAGCTGAAATGCATCTGGCATTCTTGTGAGTCACTGGTCAGATGATGTTCACGTCGGTCCGATATATAAAATATTTTAAAAAAGAACTTGTCTATGAAACAATTGATTCTTGACAAAATTAACAGGATTGCACGTTTTAAATGATACACACACACACGCACACACACGCACACACACACACACATATATATATATATATATGTGTGTGTGTGTGTGTGTATGTGTGTGTGAGTGTGCGTGCGTGAATGTTGAGTATGTTAAACGAATGTATATTTTAATAGTGACAATCGCGTCCAGCAAATATGTTATCTGTGTGTATGAGTGTGTTTGTTTGTGTGTGTGTGTGTGTGTGTGTGTGTGCGTGTGTGTGTATATGTGTGTGTGCGTGTGTATATGTGTGTGTTCGTGTGTATGTGTGTGTTGTGTACGTTTTATTTGTTTACTACCCACAAGGGGCTACAGACGGAGAGGACAAACAAGGACAGACAAACGGATTAAGTCGATTATATCGACCCCAGTGCGTAACTGGTACTTATTTAAGCGATCCCGAAAGGATGAAAGGCAAAGTCGACCTCGGCGGAATTTGAACTCAGAACGTAGCGGCAGACGAAATACCGCTAAGCATTTCCCCCAGCGTGCTAACGTTTCTACCAGCTCACCACCTGTGTGTTGTGTACGCGTGTGTGTGTGCTGTGTGCGTGCGTGTGAGTGTGGGCGTAGGTGTGCATGTACTTTCATATTGGGAATTGCGCAAACATGCAGGCCGCAAGGAATGAAGCATCCTT
>NC_068997.1:17151352-17152093 GCF_001194135.2 Octopus bimaculoides
TGTGTGTGTGTGTGTGTGTGTGTGTGTGTGTGTGTGTGTGTGTGTGTGTGTGTGTGTATGTGTGCGTGTGTGTATGTGTGTCAGCATGAATGTATGTATATCAAGCGGGAATAAAGTGAAATGTATGAAGAGAGAGGCAGAAAGATGTACAAGGAGAAGAAAAACAGATATTTGGTAGCTGGGAAAACTTGGGATAAAGTGGAGTTGAAAGCTTTGTTAAAAAGTCTATTAACAAGAATTCACCTTCTTCAAAGTAATCCTGCATTGTGTGGGAACGAACGTAAGTGAAGGATATCGATCATGTAGTTACCCTATGGGGGCTACAATACTTTACTGCCTGATTATAGATTTGGCTACGCTTTAAATACGAGACACTTAGTAATACTGAATAATTGGTGGGATCAAAAGCACCATCATCTTTAGAAGTGGTTCAGGAAATTTTCTTATTTTGCTTCTCATCGGAACGTTTATCCAAATAATTGTTTAATGATTCGGGAAATTAATTTACTTGCATAGATAGGTATTCCTCAAGAAAATGATTGAAAGAAAGGAGCGGATTGAGATTTCACTTAAATTCTGTTACTCTATCGCTCAATCCCAATCGCAATTTCGCTCTGGCCTCTGATTCTTTCGATTCTCTGTTTTTCTTTCCATTCCCCATTTCTCCCCATTTTCTACAGGCACGCATATCCGTGTGTGTGTGTGTGTGTGTGTGTGTGTGTGTGTGTGTGTGTGTGTGTG
>NC_068997.1:17152315-17163299 GCF_001194135.2 Octopus bimaculoides
TATATATATATTTATATATATATATATATATCTATATATATATATATATACACACATGTATATTTATGTATAGTTATACATATACACTTACATAAATGTAAGTATATATATGCATGTATATATATGCTTGTATGTGCATATACATGTATGTATGTCTGTCTACTACATTCCTACACACACATATACATATGTATATATGCGCAGTTACTTCAATATATATAAGTAGAACTAAATGGACATATACATTAATAAATTCACACATACACACATATGCGCTCATGTTGGTATATTCATACATGCAAGCATACATACTTACAGACGTACGTACATCATACATGTATGTATATATATATACAAATATATATATATGTGTTAGTGTGTGTGTGTGTGTGTGTGTGTGTGTGTGTGTGTGTGTGTGTGTGTGTGTGTGTGTATTTACGTGTACATCGTATATGGTACAGGTACATAAACCAAAGAGAAATGTAAGTGCATCGAGGCATTCTTTCATACTTACGGATATAACTGTAATTATATAATTTCAATTGTTTCTACTTACTTTCTTTGTTCCATTTTCTTTATTCATTTACATTTGTATTTATTCAATTATTCATCTGTATATTTATATATTTGATTTGCTTCAACTCAGCTTCCATTTACCGTAGAGGAAGGATATGCAAGGCATCTATATATTAGTATATTTGTATATGTATACATGTATGTATATATATGTATATATGACGTTATATGATTTCTGTTTGTGGGTGTGAGTTACAAATGAATGTATGGAATATTGTCTATATGTCCACAATTGTAACTATATCTGTGTATACATGTATTGAGCTGTATGTCACACATACGTAGTTGTACTACAAACACAAATACACTGTTATGTTACATGTACATCTCTATACTTACGTATATTACACACACGCATAAATACATAAATACACATATATATTCCACTCATTAAATTGCTCGAGATATCGGTAGCATTTAAATGCCTCTGGGTCATCTTCCTTCACAACGTAGTTATATTCCAGTTGATAACACATTATATATATATGCATATTCACACATTCAACTACCCCCTCTCTCTCTCGTTCTCTCTCTCTCTCATTCTCTCTCTCTTTCTCTCTCTCTATCTTTGTCTCTCTTACTATATATATGTATTACACCTATCAATTTATGCATCTACTTGTCTCTACTACAGGCACAAGACCAGCCTTTCTGAGAGAATTCAACTTGATGCCATCAACCCCAGTACTTTACTGTAATCTCATTTTAACGACCATGGATGGATGGAAATCTAGATTAACTTCAGTGATATTTGAACTCAGAACATGAAGAGTCATAACAGATGCCTATTGTTATTTTGTGGTATCCTCTTACGATTCATACAATTTAAACTTATCGTATAATGTCATGTTATATTTTCTCTTGCTATGCTTCATAGTGTTCTCGCTAAAGTAACATGCTATATCACACGTTGCAAGACTTCTCCTGAAGACTGCAATGGGATAAATATCCAATGAAATGATACTGTGAATGTTACGTTAATCATTTCGTTTGTAAGCAAAAATGGCGTTCATTTTCAGCTTCGACCGAAAGCGTTTGTAAGGGCGCAAGAGAAAAGAAAATGGACATTTACCTGTACGTTGGATCAGCAAATACATAGCAATCAACAAGAATATTTGCATTGGTAAAATATTTCTTAGGTAACATATTTGAAAGGAAATGAATACAATGCCCGATCAGGTTGTCATGTGACAACTTGCTGGGGCTACTTGCTGGAGCCTAGCAGCGGGAAGTTTAGACAGTGTCATGTGACAACTTGCTGGTGCTGCCTACTGGACCCTAGCAGCGGGAAATTTAGACAGTGTCACGTGACAACTAGCTGGGGCTGCCTGCTGTAGCCTAGCAGCAGATATAAAAAGGGGAACTTGACATGACGATCAGTCGGACGCTGACACTCGTTGATGCTGCATCGAAGAGGCCAGGGAATAGAAGAAAGAAGACATACACCCAACACCAGAGCTGAAGACACCTCCGAAAGGAGGGGCCCCGCCACGTCAAAACGGTAGAGGAGTAGGGGCCGAAACCGGACGTGGTTCCTCCTGATGATGTCTTGAGCTAACTGGATCCTATAAAGGAGCTGTTGTGGTAGCAGACCACGAAACATGGTTGAAATTCCTCAGGTGGAAGGATTCTGAGGACTACATGCGGAAACCCTGCAAAGCCATTGATCCCCTGACCACTAAGTCATTTATCCTTCCTTCTTAGTTTACTCAGAGTAGACCCGTTGAGTACTCAAAGCAAACCCGTTCACTCGGGCCATCTTTGCTACATTCACCTATATTTTAAGAAATCAGTTGAAAGACAGCAATTCCTTCGCCACCCAAACTTTCCTTTCCAGGTCAAATTCGAAAAGGTTGATGAGGTTTTGACCAAAGCTGAAGGTATCTGACTTCACCCAATTCTATCTAGTCTATCACACAACCTGTCCTTTCCGCCCTCGCAAAAGCGGAAGAGTATATACCCCAGCCTGATAAAAGATGAAATACTGAAAGGCACGACGGGCAGGCGGTAGTATATGACAGAATCGATGTATTCGTTCGCCAACTCTAGCTGGCCTCTCAGCTCATTTCTAGGTGAGATTGGCTATCTTGCTCGTTCACCTCGTTGCTGTTCTTCTCCACCTTGATGTCCGCACCAACTCAGACCCCAAGGAGTTAGGGGTTGTGTTAAAGATGGGGCTATGATCTTTATAGTACTGGTATAGCTGCTGTTGGTCAAAATATATATTGTTGAAACTCTGTGTACAATTTATTCAAAATAAAATCGCTATATCCATGCATAGATACCTAAATAGACTGGCAGATACATATACACATATACATATGTCTATATTTATAAGCACAGACACTCGGACAAAACCATTTATTCCAAAGACATGAATTGTCGTTGCTATTTCAAATTTTCCGACGTTGCTTTAGTTTGCAAATCCTACGTTTGTAATTCTAAACCCACTGCTTACATATATATCAATCAATCAATCTGTCTGTCTGTCTGTCTGTTTATTGATCGAGCGATCTCTTTACTTATCTATATCTCCATACATATCTCCATAAATTCATACACATACTCACACACTTATATGAGCATATATATATATATACACACACACACACACACACATATATATATATATATATATATATATATATATATATATATATATATATATATGCATATATATATATACATATATATATATGCATATATATGAACATATATACATATATATGCATGTATATATGTATGTATATATAAATACATATATATGTATATATATACATATACCTATACATGCACATATATATATATATACGCATATCAATGAGTGTGTGTGTGTGTATGTGTGTATACCCGACGGGGTTTTGCGCCATTCCATTTACCCAATTCGGTAACAAGGCATTACTCGATTCAGGTTTATGATAGATGATTGGGACTGGACACTTGATCGTGAAACAATCTTCATGATCACACAGCCGCGCCTTCGTCTATACACACTGGCACACACGTGTACGCACCCAATCACACATAGAGAATATATATATATATATATATATATATATATATGTGTGTGTGTGTGTGTGTGTGTGTGTGTGTGTGTGTGTGTGTGTGTGTGTGTGTGTGTGTATGTATGTATATATGTATATAGATAGACATAGATATATGTATGTATATACAAAAATGTAAATGTAAGGCATATTTATAATCATGCGTATCATACCCTTATAGGTACCTAAATTTAACTTAGAATACACTATTTTATCAATTTTATAGAGTCGTATCAAGCACAGACATTATTCCATACACGATGACGTTTAATGTAATAACCTGCATACCTAGCAAGGTTTGCTTCACCTCCTCCAGTCAAAATTTCATTGAATTCCGCTAGTGCAGCATTTGAAACGGATTAACACTCCCCATTTATTAGATTAATCGAAATTAATATTATTTTATTGTCCACCATTCACATCCTCGCAATTCATCTTCTTAAATATTTGCATTGATTTCTTTCTTTCCTTTTTTTCTTTCATTTTTCATCTCCTTCAAATTTCTATCAGATTTCCTCGAATTCATGGATTACGGCTATATCCTTTGAATAACAATTGTATAAATCCTCTCAACGGTATTATATCCTATTACAATCGATTTTTATCAAAGCTCTCGATGGCGTTTGTCATCTGTTAGATTCATATCTTTAAAACGGGTTTAATGTTGTTAAATTCTGTTAATAATTGTTTCTCTAAACTGTTTCGATGTTATTCTAATCTGTTAATGTCCTATTTCTTCCGTTTTCACTCTTTATTTATTTATTTCTATTGGAAAATCTCTCCCTGTGGTGTATGGTATCAGTTTGATATCACAAAACAAATTATTTCTATTTGATTTGGGATATCTTTATTCGAAACATGATCAAAAGCTTAAATTAGTGTTGAGTATGATTCTTCATATACACACGTGTACACATATATACGCACACACATATACACACGTACCTTCATTCATACAAAAATACATACAAACATACCATACGCACGTACGTTACATAGACGCAAACACATGTGTGCATGCCTCTAGAAAACACTAAAATAGTATGCATGAATGCATATATATATATACGCGCACATATAATTTCTACAGATGTATAAACATACACACATTTATATGTATTACTTTTCTTCCGTTACGTTAAAAAAATATTGCATTTATATTTTTTCAAAATGAACGATAAGGCAGATCAAAGAAAGGACATGAAATAGAATTATATATTTATATGCAATACGTATGCATCATTAGATATTTGTTTGTATATATATGAATGTGTGCAGCCAGCGTAGACTGGCATTATGGCAGACATATCTCGGAGAGACAAGTTCGATTGCTGTTTGAGATGATGGACATAAACAACAATGCGCAAAATGCTGGCCAATATGAGATTGGTTCTTATTAGAATCATGTTTATTATTGTTTCCCGCAGACACAAGAATGCCAACGGTATTCTTCCCATTTCATGTATGTACGTAAGTCTGTGTGTATCTATGGAATATTCCTTGTCAGCGAAAGAGTTAAAATACTATATCATAGAGCTTATATTTAGTTTTATTCGACGCATGCAAGTTTTACAAGATAACAAACATTAACAGAAGAGATAAAAGAGAAGATATCACACATTTTAATTTGCACTTTTAGTTTATTTCCCACAAAAAGAAAAAAAAAATATCGTTTCTAACATAGACACAAGGCCATAATTTTGCAAATCGATTAAATCGACTCACGTATTTGACTGGTTCAGACATTCTCCGATAGACTGAAAGTCGTCCATCTACTCCTCCCCATTCTATTGATCTACTCCTCTCATCAAGTTGACGTAGTCGAAAAAACATTTGTTTGCTCAATCACTTCTAATACCCGGATTTAGGTGACCCTCGACTACCATTTCAGGAACAGTGATTGATGATAACAAACAAATAGGGCTTGCTTTCGTTGTTGTTACCTCAGCCACTCTCAGTTACATTCTCCTCACGTTTCTACTTCTTAAGGGCAAAAATGTCTCATGTTGTTTTTATTACAACAGATGTGGTTTCATTTTGTCACTTTGCATTTCGCCACTTTGAATCTACCTCCATAAATATATATTTTATTATATGATCCCATATAGATTGCTTAACAAAAAAAAAAAAAAGAAAAGAAAAGAAAGAAAGAAAGAAAATTAAAATTAAAATTCAAGGAAGCCATAGTTGCAATACTTTTCTGATCACACATCTGAATCAGTAGAGCTACCATGAGGCTTAAAAACAGCAAAACTGCAAGAAACGCAATCGCAAAACAGTTTATTTTAAAACATTTACTGGTCCTTTGCTCGATATTTGTTATTCCAGTCGCTCTTGTTCTCAGATTTAAATTTATTTTACGTTGCATATTTCCGTAGAACAAATTTTCTCAGCTTGCTTTTCTCAGAAGAGAAACTTTCCAGAAGACCCCATTCGGCATACTTGTCCCTCACCCTCGACTGCTGGTTAATCTGTAATCATTTATATCATACGTCAACGGAACTAATCTGTCTCAGTCATCGCTGATTGCTCTCTGCCCTTCCACACATAACAGCAAACAGGAACAAAATAGGTTAAAGGCACACCCATTGTTTCTTCAAGTGAATAACAACAACAACAACTACACCATCATCAACAACGACAACAACTGCTACTGTGACAATCATTATACTGATTATGATGATGATGATGATGACGATGACGGCGATGATGATGATGAGGAGGGGGGATTTCTTTATTAACCACGGGGGTTTACATTAAGAAAAGCATTATGGACAGTATGTGTGTGAGTGTATGTTGTGGGGGTTTTGCGTGTAAACAAAACTAACAAAATTAAAACAGAAATCAACAATGTGTGATCCTCAACAGGGAGGAGACGTTCAAGGACTGCTCATGGAAAAATCTCATAAAACTATGTGTACCCTAATTTGGTGGGGCAGGTGTCCCTGTTCCTTTCCCTTTTTCCAACTACAGGCATATGCTCAGGACAGGCCCGTTCACTTGTACCATTATCGCAACTTTCATTCATCTTTCAGTAAACTGGCTAGAAGACAACACTTCCCTCTCTACTCTTATTTTTCTCTACAAGTGAATCTTAAAGAAGCTGATCAGAGATTGACCGAAGAGAAAAGTGTTTGTCTTCAGCCCCTTCAATCTCGTCTACCATGCAACTTCTTTGGCCATGGCCATCAGGCACATAAACTTAGCCTTTTCTTCCCGGTAAATGAAGGAAGCGGCGCGATCTTCGCCATGGATTCAGTTGATAGCCGGATCCGTCCCACACGCGACAGCAGGTGTTCGATATAAACCCACAGGTCAGTATGCTCGCGCATTGGACAAGTGCAGACAGGACCGTCTCGTCGTCTAGTGTGCATCTCGCACATGCCCGGTTGACGGCACTTCTGTACCTGTAAAGTCTCTCTCGAACAAGCGAAACTCCCCGGTAGCACTACCGGGCTAGAGATTTTTGGCAATTATCCATCGGTCCCGGAACGAACGTTCTCCGGAAAAGAGTGGCTAGCTGATGTTCTTCGACGCCCAAGGTCTCCCGAAGAAAGTCGTCGCACCTTCCTTCCACTAATTCTCTACAAAAAGCTAAATTGGACGTTCCACCTATCGCAGTGTCAGATTGGCCGAGGGCTGTGAGCGCTGGAAGACATTCCACTTTCCAAATGCTCCCCTGGGTCTCTGTTTTACCCAGGACTATAGCTCCATTTTAGAAACTAACTGCAGAAATACGTATCTGGCGAACGGTGATCACACTTGTTCACCGTCAAGGAAGCACTGTAGATGTCGTAGCTTCAGCACATGTCTGCGCATGCCCAAGTCGACACGCAGCGCTGTTGACAGCAGATATACCGCCTAACCATTGGGTCTCGTCCCTTCCAAACGAAGCGGAAGAGTGTATGATCCAACGTAATGAGAGAGTGGCCGGGACAAGGTACGATGGTCAAGTGATATATGACGGTCGAGATATACACGTTAGCCAACTCTGCTAAACAATATTGTTAATAATAGATCGTTTCTTTACAAATCACAAACGTTCGAAGAAACTCATAAAAAGACGTCAAATATGGGGTATATATATTATACTGTTAACATGAGCCAACAGTGCACAATTAATTGAGAAACTTAGATGCATCATGAACCAGCGAGTGATCTTCTAATCGGTTGCTGGAGCTGTTAGCAATACCAGAACATTCTTTCCTTAAGCCGCACACAACGCTTTAAATATGTTAGGTCACATTAGGAATGTGTAAATAAAAAGAAAAAAAGAATGCGATAATCAGAGCATGTTGATCGTACATAGTTATTAATACATAGTTATCAGGACTAATTGGGGATAATCAATAACTATGAATTCATCACATCGATTAGTTTCTAATTTAATGTTTCTGAGTTTAAATCAAACACATACTGAAATTACCTTATATTTAGGCGTTATTTTAACCCTCGGAGAAAATAATGGTTACAGATTTGAAGTAATATTTTATACTTGGCGTCCAAAAGTATATTCTAGAACATCTTTAAACCCGTATACAGGCAAGAATCGACAAGATGATCGACGAAAAATACATTAGAAAACGTACCATCCTTCAACTAATGGTACACACGATAGAATCTTCTATATGTAAAATAGTGTTTTGTATTATATCGATTTCAAATTTTAAGACAAGGCCAGCAATTTAGGGAGAGAGAGGAATTAGACTACATAGACTCCAGTGCTCAACTGGTACATATTTCATCGCCCCCAAAAGGATGAAAGGTAAAGTTGACCTCGGTGGCATTTGAACTCAGAACGTAAAGATTGAAGAAATGCCGCTAAGCATTTTCCCCGTCGTGCTAACGATACTGCCTGTGTTGTAAAATGTCATTATATGGAAACTCTTATGCAACATGTTTAAAATGTAAAAGCAGCAACCAATGGAGATGAATTATATAAAGTCAAATATTTTGGAAATTCTGGAGCATGTAGAGGAAGCAAATGGTAACGGAATGTGGATAAAGCTAGCTGAGGAAAGTAGCGGACATGTTTCGGTTCTATTAGACATCGTCAGTGAAGAATACTCTACTCAGAAGTCAATTTTAAAAATGATTAACATCTATAAAATTTGAAGCAACGTAATGGTACTATATCCATAGAAACAGAAGCTGCACACAAGCACACATCCACAAACATAGATGCGCTCAAACGCACAAATACACAAGACATGTTTGTCTCCACAGCAATTGAATGTTGCATAATGGTCTGTCTTCGCTGTATGTACATTACAGCGCAGTTTTCACATACGCACACACACACACACTCTCTTTCTTTCTCTCTCTCTCTCTCTCAGTCCCTTTCTTTCTAACTTTCATCCATATTTACACATATTCGTAGGAGTGAACACATACACATACACCCTCACACACACACACACACACACACACACACACACACACACACACACATATATATATATATATATACAAAACACATACTTTCGAAAACATTTAACTCACTTCTTTTCCCCCGAAAATCTTTTTGTTAAAAAAAAAAACAATTAAGAAAAGGCAAAAAGTAACGTCGAAAATCGTATGAATATAAAGCTCACAGAGATATAAATACTTGCTAAATCCTAAGTTAAGAATCAAGATGATAATAATAATAATAACGATAATAATAATGATGATGATAATAATAATAATAATAATAATAATAATAATAATAATAATAATAATAATAATGATGATGATAAAAACAATAATAATAATTTATAAATATGAAGATAAGTATATGTTTGTGCGCATATACATTCATGTATATAAGCTCTTGCGTATTTGCGCCTACATATGGGCTGACCTCTGCATGTGTGTGTGTGTGTGTGTGTGTATGCGTGTGTGATTGTGCGCATGTTTGTGTGTGTGTGTGCGTGCGCGCAGGCATGCATACAGGCGCGCGTGAATGTGTGCGTGTGTGTGTGGGTGTGGCTCTGTTATGATGCACGTGTGCCCTGTAACGGTGGCGATGGTGGTGTCACCCAACCCCCATCTCTTGCCATTGTTTTAGGACACGAGCTATCTAGAGCCTGTGGGGTAAAAAGGGTTTAAGCTTTGATGCTTTTGTGGAAAGGGAGGGATTGTCATTCACGCTGAGGAATCATGTATTCATGTGTGTATGTATGAATGAACGTGTGTACGTGTCGCTCTTTGTATGTGTGTTTGCGACTAAATGTGTATATGAAATACATGTGCTCTCTCTCACTCGCTGACACAAATACACGTATATATCTACACACACACACACACACACACACACACACACACACACACACACACACACACACACACACATTCAGCATACGTGTGCATATATGTGGATTAATCTAGCTCCATGTAATACACCAGACGATAGAAATGTATGGGATTCTCTAAGATTTATAAATGAACTTACAGGGCACACACCTATATATGTGTATGTGTAATGTGATATATACATATACATACACATATGTGTGTGCATGTATATATGTGTGTGTTTAAATGTATAATACACGCATACTCGTAAAGAACATACAAGAACGTGCATTTAATGGAATCGTTATTGATATTCATAATATTGATGATATTTCTACCGTTGTTGTGTCTGTAATTGTTATCGATATAATCTTTTACATTAATTGTTTCGTTGTTGTTATACTCTTTAGTCAGTATAAACATATACAATACACAGTTTCTCATGTTGTTATATATTTTTTGTTGTTTTAATAACCATAGTTGTTGGTGGTTTAATCTTTCAGGATATTCGTGTGTTAGTTTGCTTTGCTGTTCTTTAGCTTTAACTCAAATTTGAATTCATTGACTTACGATCAAAAACTTTCCAGGCGTAGGAATCCGATCATCGAATCAATGGAACATCGGGGTTACACCAACATTTCAACTCTAAATATAACCACAAACTTTCCACTCTATATACAAAGTATGGAAAGCTGAAACAGGACTAAATTACATTGATTTGGTCAGTAAAAGCAAAGGTATATTGTATTGCTTCGAACGGGTTAGTTAACGTGCGAAATAGAAGTTAATGAAGTAACCTCCTTAATACTAAGAAAATCTGAAGAAATAAGGAGAAATAAAATGCGATAAAGTAAATTAATTAATAGAATAAATGTATAGAGAAAATAATAGACACAGGAGTGGCTGTTTGGTAAGAAACTTGCTTCCCAAACACATGATTCCGGATTCAGCCCCACTGCGTGGTACCTTAGGCAAGTGTCTTTTACTAGAGCCTCGAGCCGACCAAAGCCTTGTGACTGGATTTGGTAGACGGAAACTGAAAGAAGTCCGTCGCATATATATGTATATATATATATATATATATATAT
>NC_068997.1:17163401-17164702 GCF_001194135.2 Octopus bimaculoides
CTTCCGATCTATATATATAAAGACATACACGCACACTGTGTGTGTATATTTAGAGTTGAATTTGATGGCGTAATCACATGATCTTCCGGTTATCTGATGAGTTAGGTTATTTTATTTGCACTAATTTGTAAATATATAATATTTTATATTGCTGAGCATACATATTGATGCAAACATCGCGTAGTTTCTTCTATAGTGAAATTAATAATATACGAAGAAGGTTGCGAAACGGCCGTAACCCTTTCAAAGTCATGTGGTTAAATAAATATAAATTCTCCTCTTATGTTTAACCCCTTGTGGGTAATAAGGGAATATAGAGGTAATGTAAGGCAGTGAGCTAGCAGAGTCGTTAGCATTTCATCCCCGTCCGCCTTTATGTCCTGAGTTCAAATTCCGTCCAGGTAGACATTGCCTTTCATTCTAGCGGGGTCGATAAAATAAGTATTAGTTGAGTTCTCAGCTTGATGTAATCTAATCGACTTACCCGCTCTCCCGAAATGCTGATCTTGTGCAAAAAATTCAAATCATTATAAAGGTACGATATGGATATAGTAAGTGCACAACAGGAAATGATATTCCCATTTGGAATTTCCAAATTCTGGAAGCATTGTTTTGTACTACATAGACATAGAAGCCTTGCAGATAGCGTTCTAACCAAGATTGTTGTTCTTTCTTAAGGATGCGTTGAGGATTTTGTTTATAAATTAGAAGCTAAACACGAGGTTAAATAGAAATTATGAACTTTCAATTCAAATCTGCCTAATAGGCATGACAGGTTTACACTGACGTATTGGAAACTACTAGTTGACCATTAAACTATTCTACATTCTTTGACGCCGATGTTGATGAAATGAAAGGTGAAATGCGATAGGATTTGGTATGTGTATTGTCGCTCCAACTACCGTTAGAATGCAAAACCGGAGTGCAGATTTTGTAAGCCATTTCTTGTTACGCTCTAACAATTTCACCATTTATCCCTCTGGGCTTGGACTAAGTTTATTGACTCGAAAGAAGGCAAAATAAAGTCTACAACAATAATTTATCCGTCAACTGAAAAACGGCAAATTCTTGAAGACTATCCATAAGATATTCCGAAAGTTATTCGCATTATAATTGTGATGCGAAAGTCGACCAACTCATACGGTACTGCAAGAAAGTTTCCATGAAACTCACGCCGACCAATTACGCCCAAACGTCACGTAAACATGCGAATATATATATATGTGTGTGTGTGTGTGTGTGTGTGTGTATATATGTGTATGGGTGGGTGTATGAATATATATATGTATATTCATGTATAT
>NC_068997.1:17164786-17166403 GCF_001194135.2 Octopus bimaculoides
ATATATATATATATATATATATATAGATAGATAGATAGATAGATATAGATATATATAAATATATGCGTATGCATGTGTGTGTGGAGGGAGGCATGTTTAGCTATTCACATACCTATCTGGTAATATATAGCTTTACGTTTTTCTGTCTTCTCCCTTCCTCTCATACACTCTTGATCTCTGTTGATCTCTCTTGCGATCCATACACATATATAGACGCCTTCACACATTGTGATAACTCTTTTAAAACGCTATAAAATTTACGGAAAACAAAAAACAATATATAACAAAAAATATGAAGCAGAGAGTGTAAAATATTTAATAAACGTAAAAATAACTCCAAAATATCAAAATTTACAAAAGAATATATGAAAAACAAGAAAAATTAGAAAAGTAAATAATTTTTTATATTTAGAAAAAAAAAAAAAATAAGGAAGGAATACAAAAACCTATAAAAAATGAAATATCTCTCTTCAAAGTGTCTGTGACACTAATAACATTCTCTTTCTAAAGAGAAAATTGAGTCAATGCATTTAAATGTGCACTTATGATTTTAACTATAGAGTGCAACGTGCAGTGAATGTGCGCCTGGAAAAATAAATAAATAAATAAAATGAAAAAATAAATATCGTGAAAATAAATAACGAAATATATAAAACAGAAATTAAAAATTAGAAATATTAAAGACAAAAAAATAATAATAATAATAATAAAAACCCTTAGCAAAACGTACATGGAAAAGCAAAAAGAAAACAAAAATCAACCAAAAAATTGCTGAAAAAATTTGTTAGAAGCTAGTTGTAAACTTGTAGCATAAAAGTGGTTATTAAAAACTTGAATACGTTGAACATGTGGAGACAAATTGAGTAGCAAAATATCGTAATCGTCTGAGTCAACATCCCTTCCCTCATCTTCCATCTCTTTTGAAACCTTTCATCTATATGTCTCTACCTAGCCGTTATTTATCATAAAAATTAAGTATACACACACACACACACACTCACACATATATATCATACATAGATACGTACATACATACATATATATATATGTATATGTATATGTATATATATATATACACACGCATATATATATATATATATATATATATACGTATATATATGTATGTATATATTTATATATATATATATATATATGTCTATACATTCATACATATACATACATATATATATATATATATACTTATACATACACATATATACAAAATAGTTGTATATATCTATACGAACATATGTGTATGTGTGTAAATATTTGTACATCTCTACGTATATATATATATATGTATATGTATGTATATGTATGTATATGTATATATGCATCTCTCTCTCTCTCTCTCTCTCTCTCTATATATATATATATATATATATATATACGTGTATGCGCGCGTATGTGTATGTATACATGTCTGTGTATGTATACATTCAATTTCTTCTTGACTCTCAAATACTTTACTCATTAACCGTAGTGTCACCATATCTAAATATGCATGTCTGTCTGTCTGTTTCTCTGTATATACATATATGTATGTATCTACACATATATATGTATATCTATCTCTCTATCTAGCTATCTATCTATCTACACACACACATACATACG
>NC_068997.1:17166863-17170171 GCF_001194135.2 Octopus bimaculoides
TATATATATATATATATATATATATATATATATATATATATATATATATGTGTGTGTGTGTGTGTGTGTATACAAATATATACATATATGTGTATATACATATATATACATATATATATTTGTGTGTGTGGCTATGTGTATATGTGTGTATACTTTGCTAATTATATAAATATATATTTATACACATACACACACATATTATACATATCCCCCCTCCACCTGTTTCTCTTATTATCTCTTTTGTCTCCCTGTATCACTCTTTTGTCTACCATACATGTTCGTACTCATAAAGACATAAATATCCAGTCTAAACAAATTGTATTATACAAGAAACGACATTACGTGGAGCAAAATAATTCCTACTTGTTTAGTTGTCCCTTTCTTTTCCGTTTCTCTCTCACCCACAACTATAGTCTGACTCTCTCTTCTCCTACCCCCTCTCTCTCTGCCATCTCCTTTTTTCTACTTCTCTTACCACTCCATCTCCGTTTCTTCCACTCACTCCCACTCTCTATTTCTTTCACTATATCCCTCTTAACGTCTCTCTCTCTCTCTCTCTCTCTCTCGCTCATTCTCCATTAGTAATCTCTTTCCATCCCTCACTCATTCACACGAAACAGCTGTCTGTTACTCAGTAGACATTACCCTTTATGAATGAACTTACAAACCATGTGGTTGGTAAACAAGCTACTTACCACACAGCCACTCCATATATATATATATATATATATATATGTGTGTGTGTGTGTGTGTGTGTGTGTGTGTGTGTATAAAGAGATAGACAGACAGACAGATTGACAGACAGATAGATAGATAGATAGATAGATAGATAGATAGATAGATAAATAGATAGATAGATAGATAAATAGATAGATAGATAAATAAATAGATAAATAGATAGATAGATAGATAGATAGATAGATAGATAGATAGATAGATAGATAGATAGATAGATAGATAGGTGGATAGATAGATAGATAGATTCAGCAATGTAACTACACACGTCCTGTTAATGATGCTTTTTCCTTCCTTGAACTTTTTCCTCTTTTCTTTTTCGACGAAAGGCTATGCTCGAAACGTCAAAAATTCTCTCTTACTGAGAGTAAAACAAATACATTCCTTGTGCACGTCTTCTTCCTGTCTGTTATTGTTAATCTTATTGTTCGTTTATTTGAAATGACAATATGTGTACGAGCGAGCGCGCGCTCAACTAGTACCAACTTCATAATCACGAAACGAATACCGAGGCAAAGATTCGAGGTGACGTAACCTATATTCCGAAGTACAAGTGCTCAAAAGCACATCTATAGGCTCTCATACTTGGATCTGCTTGTTTTCGAGTCGATGTACACGTATATGTTACTCTCTTTGCCTGCTTCTTCCTAGCTTTCTATGCGTGCTTACGTATCTATATACGTGTATCTCTGTATATTTTGTAATGAATTTCTTTCATATTAGTCTATTAACATTCTCATAATTCACGTCTTTTTCAATTTTATTTCCTGACTCACAAAAGAGCATTCGGCAGCAGCCATAGCCTCATTATATACCTGATTCATCTCGATTACTTTCAAACGTTCTCTTAAAATACATTTACCTGTATGCATACATATATACATATACACACACATAAACACACACGCATATATACATACATATATATATATATATATATATACACATACATATATATATACATACACACACACACACACGTATATATATATACATGCATATGCGTATATGTATATATATATATATATATATATATATATATGCGTGTGTGTGTGTGTATACATATGTATATATAAGCATATATATATATGCACATATATATATATATACACACACATGTACACACACACACACACACACACACACATATATATATATATATATATATATATATATATATATATATATATATATATATATATATATATACATAGTTCTGTGGCAACATGTGTGGGGCAAGTTGTAAGATATGCCACCGATGAGCAGGAAGTAGTGCTTTCGTTCATCAGTCGACCAGTTTAAACGTAATCAAGTCGTTAGTTGTAAGCGAATAATTCTCTTTGTAGAAAGAGTAAAATCTTCAGAACAACCCAATAAAAAATCATCTACTCGACAACTTGACCTGCTGGAAATGCTTGTCAAATTTTGTTGAAACGCAACCAGACTAAAGCAGAAACCGTTAATAGGTAGGGAATGAGAGACAAGCAGCTAGATGATTTGTTATATAGCTCATTTTAAACAAATAACACTGTGCTTCAACGTAGCCCATTTTTAAAGAGACAGATTAAACTCACGGCTATTTCTTATTTTAAGAATTCATAAGGCGGTGAGCTGGCAGAATCGTTAGCACGCCGTACAAAGCGCTTTGCGATATTTCGTTCGTCTTTACGATCTGAATTCAAACACCGTGAGTTCGACATTGCCTTTCAGCAATAAAAGGATAGACAAAGAATACAGAAGCGGACCGTTAGTGGACGGACGAGGGGACAAAAAGCGAAATAAACAAAGACGCAGGAGTAGGAAGATTGCTTCCCAACCACATGGTTCCGGGTTCAGTCAAACTGCGTGGTACCGTGAGCAAGTGTGTTCTACTATAGCCACACAAAAACTCTTTCCTTTTCATAGAAAGTCAATAGAGTGTGATGTGCCCTCTAACACACTATCCCACAGCGAATGCCATTCACGTTCGAGTCTGCAGGAACGTATCACGAATACTGGTATGCACCATTATATGATGGTCACTGCTTTGTGTACTTAGAGTGAAGTAATATCAGCTCGTCCATCTTCAACTCAATTTGCTCATTTTTATTGCTTGTGTACACACACACACACACACATGAAATCTATCTATCTATCTATCTATCTATCTATCTATCTATCTATCTATCTATCTATCTATGCATACACACATACACACACGCACATGTGAACAGAAGTTCCTGTGTAGTATTAATTAAGCGACAAGATATTTTTCGATAAGGAGACCAAGCTACCCAGTGCCTCGTAATACGCTCACGTTACTTTAGAGTTTGCTGTATCTTTACATGCAGAAAATTTACAAGACGTATTTAATTGTCCACTACAAAATCCAGCAAAGAATCCCTTCCACATTCAAGTGTGCAGAAACGTGTTGAAAATAAATGAACACACATTATTTGTTCTTCTGCGTTTGAGGTGATCATACTGAATATACAAATCCATCCATCAATAATACATATATACACACATACACACACACACACACACACATATATATATATATATATATATATATATATATATATATATATATA
>NC_068997.1:17170363-17175043 GCF_001194135.2 Octopus bimaculoides
CAATTAAATTGGGACGTTCGATATAACCTGTATGAAGTTGTCATTCTCTTCTTGTTTGTTTATCTCCAGGTCAAGGACGGCCGTGAAATGGATCGAAGATTCTACCACCATTTATTCAAAAACAACTCAGCCAGAACTATATTATCCAATGTTTCATTCCAAATTTTAATAACGGTTGGAGACCTGAGAAATGTTTTGGCAAATGTTTCAAGTCGATCGAGTTAATGAATCTATGCTAGAAATTCGGTGCGTAAACGATAATAGACTTCGTCAGATAATACTCACGTTGTTACACAGAGCTTCTTTTACATTATATGTTGTCGAACAACGTATGAAGCTACTGCAGTGAATATGATGTTATTTGTAAAGTGATTTAATTCTGAAGATATTGTTTCATTTCTGGTTAGAGTCCGCTCCGTCATATATTGCTGCAATTTATAAAAACATCCCATTTTTATTACTTAAAAATATTTCATTGCTTTGTGATGATAATCGGTAAGTGGGTCGAGGAAATTTCTTGAATATTTTAATAAGCTTTTGCACAGAAAAGAAAATATTAATAGGAGAAGTGGCGTTGTCGTTGGTTTATTTAAGTATGCCTTCGTTTTCCTATGTAACTTGTAATAAGTATACGTCGTTCGAATCTGAGTCTAGTTCTAATCTCATTGATTTAGTTGTCTTATATCTGTAATATTTCAAATAAAGGGGCTGCTGGGGACATTTGGGGATCCCTAGTTGCTTGTTTCTGATAGCTTTAAGGTGTTATTTTATGTGGGTCACATTTGGCTTGACTTTGCTGGCATCCCCTATGGTGCGTGTCCATGCACATATACATGCGCACACACACACACACACACACACACACACACACACACACGCACACATATATATCTTGTGTGTGTATAGTATATACATTAATGGGATTCGATTCACTGGTTTTATTTCGATAGCCTGCATTTCTAGAGGGTTATAGTCCCCTATAATGTTGCATGTATCATTTATTCTTTATATATGCACACACACATATATATATATATATATGCACACACATATTTGCATGTATAGATACATTCATATACGTATAGTAATACATACACATTCTTCCCCACATACATATCATTTGAATGTATGTTTTAGTACAGGGCTGTTCTATGTTGAGATTATAACGTCTTTTACTTCTATAAATGTGATTTTGATGATATTGACCTTTTGATATGTTTTATTGTTTTTGTCAGGTATGAATTATATATTTTTAATGTATTCGTTGTGGGGATGAGAGCGATAGATATCTTTTGGCTTTTGTCATAGCTATTTTTCGGCTATGACATATTTTCATGGTGTTCTTCTAAACATGCTGTTTTGTAGAGTTTATATATTCCGTAGACATTGTAAGGTAACTATATTTATTGGTGTTTTCAGTTGACTGTGAGACGATTCCCACTTTAATTGTTCTGTTTTGATAACCAACAAGCTAAAGGTCACTAGGAGTGAATCACCCTTTAGACTTTGCTAAAATAAGTCTCTTGGAGAAGTTATCTCTGATATAAAAGCAGATGTGCAGGGAATCCCATTGAAAATTTGGGGCTTGTTCAGCTAGCACTTAAGGTCATTGGCGTTCCCTCATTCTTGAGCTTGCGCTCCATGTTGGCAATCGATATCATCCCCTGTTCTTTCTCTGAATCATGCCAGGCAGTAGGGTGGCAAGGGCCCTAGGCTTGCTTTGAAAGCCTTATTGGACCTAAAGTCGTAGGTTGTAATATCGTTAGCGAGGCAAGTATCCGATGTCCGGTTGGGTAGAACGGCTCTGAAGTGGGCATGGAAACCACGGACGCAATGGTCGGTCACGAGTGTACAAACATCACAATATTTATCATAGATACACGCATACATAGATAAACACACACACACACACACACACACACACACACACACGCATATGTTTGTAGACATGGCTGTGTTGGTGGTGATGGTGGGCATCTCACAACACAAAATTTCAGATGAGTATGGCTAGTGCTTAAATTTCTGTAATGCTCTGACTGCAGAAGACTCCTCGAAATTAGGGATCCGCGTCCGAAGATTGACTTCAGTCATGAAACAATTAATAATGAGATTTGAAATGGTTTGATAAATTTACTTTTATCCAAGTATAGAGTCCTTTTCAATTCACAAGTTATTTTTTCTTTCCACAGATATTTGCAAATACAACATTGTGATTATAGATATGTGTTTGATTGAGCAAGCGTGTATGTATGTATGTATGTATGTATGTATGTATGTATGTATTGTCATTACAATCACACGTATATTACATATTCATACAAGCTGTTTTAGACACATTATGAAGCTCTCTTGTTTTGTCACTCCGTTTTTATGGCTATAAGGAGTGTCATATTTTTTACTGTCCGTTTTATTGCTTTCTGTCACTGAATTTCGAACCGAATTTATTGTCGTTAGATAATGGAAGCGAAACAAACAACTGTACATAATAAATCTGTTGATATGTACAGGTGAGAAAATCAACAAATGAATATATATCATAATGAATATATACGTGTGTATGTGTGTTCATTTTTGTTTGTGTGTGTGTTTGTGTATCTGTGTGTGTGCGTGTGCATGTGCATGTGTGTTTATGTGTATGTGTGTGTGTGTGTTTCCGTCTGTATGTGTGTGTGTGTGTGTGTGTGTGTGATTATAGCTTGCTGTGTCAGTCTTAAAGTCATAATATCATTATATCTATGTACAGTTAAACCTGAAAGGTATAGACTGATAAAAAACACAAGATATTTTGATCGATACTCAAGAGATTCCGCCAATATGTTGCCTTAATACACTCAAACACATATCCCCTCTACATCCAGAATTATACACAAACGCACATACATTTGCGTCTGACGTACGAAAATACGGACAGGAAGATTACAACAGGGCTCAGTGTCAGAGAGATTGTATTGAGTGTTACTTATTAAACACTCAGTACTTCACATCTGGTTATTCGAATTTCTGTTTCCAGATTATCAGACTGAACACCCCACCATCCCTATACTTCCTATCCGACCAACACCACTCTCGCCTCCCCAACACACCAGCACCACCACACGACACACCACCACACCGCCACACCACATCATCACACCACACACCACCACACCACACACCACCATACCACACCCCCATCACACCACTCCGTACACACTACCACTGACCACTTCACAGCACCCACACCAGCACTGACCACTTCCCAACACCTACACTATTATCCACACACCAGTTAAATACTGCGTTCGATGTAATTGACTAGACCTTTCCTAAAGATTATTATTATTATTATTGTTCAGTAGTTTTATTTTTATAACGTGCTTTCACTTCACTACCGAGCGCAGCTCTGTGCGCCTTGGGTATGTGCTGTGGTTTGCTGTGGTGCTCTTATGTTTACTGTATTGAAAGTGTTTTGCGTAGAATGTGTGCAGTACCCAGTAGTGCAATTTTCTGTATGTTATATATATTTGTAAGTCCTGGTGTTTTTGTTATGTATTTGTCTGAATATTTTTTTATTATACCTAAGGCACCTACTATGATAGGAATTGTTTCTGTTTTTAGATTCCACATTACTATTATTATTATTATTATTACTATTATTATTATTACTATTACTATTATTATTATTATTATTACAATATGTAAGTTCGTGTTAGGTATATATAAATACATACATGCATGCATACATACTTACATACATTCATACATACATACATACATACATACATACATACATATATACATACGTAAGTACGTACGTACGTATAAACACATATATAGATGCATACAAGCACACACATTCTAATATTAATGAATATTTGTCGTAAGAAAACAAGACAAAACAAAACAAAGCAAAAAGACTTACAATGAATTGAATATTTGAATTATTGCATCATTCGTTACAGAACGAAAAGAATACCTTAACAGCAAAGGTTTCGTTAGCGAATTAAAAAAAAAATAAAAAATAATAATAATAAATGAACTTCAAGGAATTACGAATTAAATTAAAAACAAATTTACTCTCACGCTTATGGCAAGGATATGTGAATGCGTTATGTTGTTAAAATACATCTGGCGACTAATGTCTGCTTCAATACAAGTACACACACTCTGACACATTAATTGCGGCAAATCACTCGGTGGTTTTGTCTACCAACGCATGAAGTGTCTTTTCGGTACGCATGTTTGAATGGAGGTGGTATACGTGTAACACTTAAATGAGATCATATATATAAAAGCATTGATTCTCCTTGTGTTTGTTTCATTATCTACGTCTGTGTAAATGTTGACTGTCTGGATTATTCGTCTCTAGATGACACGCTTTCTCTAAGACTCTCTCCCCCTCTCTCTTGATCTATCTATCTATCTATCTATCTATCTATCTATCTATCTATCTATCTATCTATCTATCTATCTCTCTCTCTCTCCCCCCTCTCTCTCTCTCTCTGTCTCTCTCTCTCTCTCTCTCTCTCTATCTATCTATCTATCTATCTATCTATCTATCTATTTTTCTGCTTGTCTGTCTTGTAATTAAAACAGGATTCATTATTTTCCTCGTTTTTTTGCCGCCGCCGTCCTCGTCCTACTGCTCCTCCGCCTGCGTTCGTCATTCTCCCCCTCTCCTCCTCTTCCTTCTCTTCCACT
>NC_068997.1:17176808-17177339 GCF_001194135.2 Octopus bimaculoides
TGTGTGTGTGTGTGTGTGTGTGTGTGTGTGTGTGTGTGTGTGTGTGTGTGTGTGTGTGTGTTTGTCTGTGTCTGTTTGTGTATTTGTGTGTCTGAGTTTTTCCACCCACCATCGCTTTAACAACCGATGTTGTGTGTTTATGTTCTCGTAAATTTTCGGTTCGGCAAAAGTGACCGATAAAAAATGTACTAGGCTGACAAAGAATAAGTCCTGTTGCCGATTGGTTCGACTAAAGTTGGTGCTCCAGCATGGCCGCAGTCAAATGACTGAAACAAGTAGAAGAATATATGATATTTATGTAAATGTTGACAGAGTCCAGTGATTCACAAGCGCAGTCGACGTAGATAAAACTCTGAATGAAATGTCCAACTACATGATCTGAGTATGTCGTTGCTGGTGCAGAAAGACTACAGAGACCGGATCGACGATCTAGGTAAGGGAAGTAGTCAGTAACAGTCGCCAGCAACTGATAGTGGATGCTCAGTGGATAGTGGCTGCTCTGTGGATAGTGGATGCTCTGTGGATAGTGGA
>NC_068997.1:17177349-17177928 GCF_001194135.2 Octopus bimaculoides
GGATAGTGGATGCTCTGTGGATAGTGGATGCTCTGTGGATAGTGGATGCTCTGTAGAAGACAGATTAGAGAAACGGTTTAACCAATTAGAACTCGAGTATGAAAAGTGAGTCCTTTCCTTCTGAATTGAAATTTACGAGTATGGAAGAAATGACAGAATCAAGTATGGGATTTGCACTTCAAGAAATAAGTAAGTTATATTTAGAAATATAACTTCCAATACGGCTATTTTAGGCGAGACGAAACATCATGGGTTCCTTGGTTTTTAGCCGTGTCACATTCAGTCAAGCAACTTTTGTAGGCGATTTCAATAGAAGATTGTTGTAAGGATGGGTAAAACGCTCTTATGTCATTGGCCAATATACCCCAGGAAATGCGCAATTTGGCCTTCCAATAAAATAACGAATATTTTAGATGCATTTTCCCTTCAAAACAGAGAAAACTTCTTTATCCATCCATCCATCCATCCATCCATCCATCCATGCATACGTGCATACATACATATATATCTTTCACTATATGTATATGTATATATATGTGGGTGTATACATGTTTATGTATATTCATATATATACATATA
>NC_068997.1:17177938-17178451 GCF_001194135.2 Octopus bimaculoides
CGTGTATCCAGCAGTCGTTAATAAATAGAACCTAATCATATATAATTAACAGTTAGACAAATACAACTATACAACAACATCACCATCATCATCAACAACAACAATAACAACAAAAGCAAAAACAACTAAAATGCAAAACTGGAATAAAAGAAACAAAGCAAGCAAAAATAAATAAAACTACTACTACAACAACAACAACAACAACAACAACAATAAGAAAAACAATTTAAAAACGAACAAAAGAGAACTAAGCTGTAATGCGAGTTCCTCATCTAACATTCAGCCTCCGGGATTAAGATGTCTTCGGTAAGTTGTAATGAATTAGTAATTATAATGTGACTCAAGAACCGTTTCTTTAGAACTTTTATTTTATCTTGTTATTGGTGGTTCATTGCAATGTTTGTTTCTGTAAAGATCAAATTTCTAACAGAAAATAGAAACCAAAACCAGAAAAAAAATAAGCCACAAAAAACAACAACAAAAAACAAACAAACAAACAACGACTACAACAAA
>NC_068997.1:17178760-17180094 GCF_001194135.2 Octopus bimaculoides
TAACAATATAAAAACGATAATGCTAATAAATATAATAAAAGTAGTAAGTTATTTTATAATGCTGTTAATAACGTTAATAATGATAATGATAGTATCAACGGGAACAACAACAACAACAGGGACAACGATGAAAATGATGATGATGGTGATGATGATGATGATGATGGTGAGGATGAGGATGATGATGATGATGATGATGATGATGATGATGGTGGTGGCGATGATTATGACGACGCCGATGATGATGATTATGAGTATGATGATGATGATGATGACGATGATGATGATAACGATGATGATGATGATGATGATGATGATGATGATGATGATGATGGCGATGATTATGACGACGCCGATGATGATTATGATTATGATGATGATGATGATGATGAAGCAGATGATGATGATGACGACGACGACGTTAATGATAACGTTAATTATGATGAAGATGATGATGATGATGATGATGATGATGATGACGATGATGATGATGATGATGATGATGATGATGATGATGATAATGATGGCACTGCTGCTGCTTCTGACGACGATGATGATGAAAATATTGGTAATAATGATACTAATAACAACAACAACAATAACAACAACAACAATAACACCGATGGATATTAATGTTAATGGATTTAATGATGAGGAGAACAAGAGGACGGTGATGAAGAGGACGACGACGATGATGATAACGTTGAGGAAAAATATGAAGGCGAAGATAATGATGACGACGACGACGACGGCGGGTGGGGGGGCTGTAATCACTATGACTACGATAATATCAAATACAAAACATCACCAACAACTAGAACAACAACAACAACATTTTCAATGTCTCATACGTTGGTTCATTATGAGATATTGAATTAGATCTTTCAAAAAATTTCATACACATTTATGTGGTGGTGATAATATTACATTTATATATGTATCTATACGGATCTGAATCTTTCTATAAACCTACCTTGCTTTCTTTATTTCTTCGTTTTTCTTTTTTTATTTTCTTTCTTTCTTTCTTTCTTTCTTTCTTTCTTTCTCTCTCTATATCTCTTTCTTTCTTTCTGTCTTTCTTTCCTTCCTTCATTCTGTCTTTCTTTCCTTCCTTCTTTCTTCCTTTGTTTGTTTGCTTGTTTCTTTCTTTCTATGTATCTATCAATCAATCAATCAATCAATCCATTTATCTATCTATCTATCTATCTATCTATCTATCTATCTATCTATCTATCTATCTATCTATCTATCTATCTATCTATCTATCTATCTATCTGTTTATCTATCTGTCTGTCCGTCTATTTTCTATCTCTCTGCTTTTAACTATATATATA
>NC_068997.1:17181610-17182106 GCF_001194135.2 Octopus bimaculoides
TATATATAAACGTTAGGTATAACATTTAATAATATTTACTATCTAAATTGCGCCTCAGTTCATCCAGTGATTTCATTACTTACATCAACATCATGAAAATATAAGAAATTAAGAGATAAATATCATATATTTATATATATATATACATCTATATATATATATATATATATATATATGTATGTGTGTGTGTGTGTGTGTGTGTGTGTGTGTATGAATATACACACGTACATTCGCACAAATATTCGCACATATGATGATGGCGGACTGTGTACGTGTTTTGTTTGCGTGTGTTTTCCGTGCATATATGTCTTCACTAATTATGCTCTTACACACTTTTTATAAAGCTAATACGAAAGAAACACAACTATGATATATTAACCACTTTTGATGGTTCTGTTGTTAATGTATTTGTAGTTAATTCGTTTTTGTTGCTGGTGAATATATATGCATATATAGACATATACATATGTACATACGTATATATATATATATATAT
>NC_068997.1:17182355-17184855 GCF_001194135.2 Octopus bimaculoides
ATATATATAGAGAGAGAGAGAGAGAGAGAGAGAGAGAAAGAGAGAGAGAGAGAGAGAGAGAGAGATGCATACACACACACAAACACACACTATCAGTCAAGCACACACACATACAAACACGTACATAGCTATCTTTTTCTGAAGATTGTTTTCGTTGCTCTATAAAGAAGCTTTTGAATCTAGAAATTTTCTTGCTGCCGTTTCTACTTGAACCTTATTTATTTATTTCTTATAAATCTTTCTCGCGATTATTGTTTGAAGAACTGATGGAGCGTGGGGTTAAATGAATCGCATTATTTACTTTCATGTCTGTGTTTTCTTAGTTGGACACTCGGTTCTACTTCGAATTTCTTTAATCCATCTCGATAAATAATTGAGTCAAATCATTCAACTCTATATGGAAATGTTTGGTTTTTAAGCTTAATTTAAATACGCTAATTTTGCGTGTTTTCCTGGAGGTTAGTGAATGTCAGTATTCGTGCTAATACAGAATGCATTTTGTGAAGTGTTCAGTCTCTTTCGTTATGGTTTTTTGTACATATTCTTCCGCCCTGTACTCTATCTTTCATTGTTTCCCAGTTTAATGACTCCGGGGAATCTATTAAGATGCAATCGCCGATGAATTCCTAGCTGAAGAGTTCAAGTGATTTATGTAGTATTTGAGCCACCCCTTTGACACTACAACTCTGAGATCTGCTCCATTCCCCATTAAAGGTACATACCTAAGCCCAAGTCATGATTCAAATAGAAAATAGTCCATTGGCTAAGGCATATTGGAATCAGATGAGGACATGGCCGTAGACATGTGACACAAATGTCCACCGGTATGTTTATATATTCTGGTGTCATATTAACCACTGCCCCAACCAAAAGACTGAATAGGACATGAAACTAAACCGGAAGAAGGCAACAGGAACAATTCTGTATAATTCCCAAGAGAAATTATTAATCTTCCGACTTTTGATTTCCGACATTATTGCCAAGGCAAGACATGTTAGGGAAGAGGATGAGAGACAGAGATTAATCAATATAACTTCAATCCTTACCGAGCTTATTTAGAAGCAGATCAAAAGCCAATAGTCACCAATTACTATTATCAATCGACTATAATTTGCTTTTGCGTTTTACAAGATGTCCGATATGCCAAACATGACGTTTAAGTATGAACAGTTGTGGCAATGTTGCCCTCCGTTATGGTTTTAGCCATAGTTTTAGAAGGAGGATGCCTAAAGTTTCAGCTATTAATGAATCAATTCCTAGATTATACATTCGCTGACGAGCAAAATTCTGGGTAATGTTATCTTGTCTGTCTGTCGAATGAAGGGCGTAGTTTCTCTGTAGGATGACAAATGATTCAGCGGACGTGCAAGGCTATGTTTCCGGATGATATGCCTAGTAGTAGTAGTAGTAGTAGTAGTAGTAGTAGTAGTAGGACAATTTTGTCGTTTGTTGTATGCATAAGAGAAGGCTACCAGTACAAGCTGATTGCTTTGAGGGAAACGTTTAAAAAGTCCGAAGCAAAGAGATTGGATTACCCCAATATACATCATACCATTACTATACACTTGATGATAGTTATCAATATATTCCAGTCTCATGGATTGTTTCATATCATTGGCTTTTACTTGCATCATGAATACTAAATTTGACACCCAAATTGTCTTAAAACACTAACACATCGAAAAATAATCTCTTGCGGGCATCTGTTTTCTCATTGCAAGCACATACGCACACACATGTACAAGATCATTCTTGCACAAATATACTCACTACCCATGTGCTCGCATCATTCACAAGAATACACTTCACCCATCTCAACCTCCTCTATCGGACACTCGTACACACACACATACCAAACACTCCCCTACATATATCCACACATATTTCCTTACAAACACATCCATGCATAATGTGTTCTCATATCATCCTGAACCCATTGGTGCTACCTTCGTTTACACTCCATCTCCCACTCTTTTCGCTAAAACAAAAACGCTGCCATAAATTTGCTCTTCATCCTGTCTTCGATTCGCCATTGTCTCTGCAATAACCAACACCGATTTCTACCTAATATTCGTTTTGAAATTTAGAAAAACTTCTCTCTTCTTGATGAAGAACGGCTTTCCGAAACATCGACTTTATTGCCTTCTTGTTCACTGTAAAACCTGTTGTTAAATAAAGGTAATAAAGGTCATTCCTGACCTTTCTGTAGTTTTAGTTAATTTTCTTGTGAATTAAAGTTGTAATCCGTTTGTACGTTGAAACAGTCAGAAAGGATTACCAATGGATATTTATATTGTATGATACCATTTGTATTTCGTTGAAATATTTGACCTCTTCGACACCGAAATATCATGAATCTTTTACTGGTGTAGCCATTATGATAAATAAAGAAATCATCGTCATCATTATTATAATGTTATCGAATTTAAAAGAAATATCTTTCGTTCCATATAATTAGTTTTAAGTGTTCATATTGAGAGACAACCAAATAGACACGTCT
>NC_068997.1:17186175-17189377 GCF_001194135.2 Octopus bimaculoides
TATATATATATGGATTAAACTTTGGTACTCTTGAGTTTCAAGCGTGATGCTAGTCGTCAGCCAATATATACACGCACACACACACATATATATATATATACACATATGTACATACGTGCATGCATACATTTTTACATATATACATATGGACTTATATGTATATGTATATATATGTATGTATATGTCTTTTTATGTAACTATCTGTACATACATATGTACATGCATACATACATGTATATATATACATAATAAATATGTATACATATACGTACATATATATGTATTTCATAACAGCTATAACAACAACACAAGTAAAAGTGATAATAATTAAAATGAAACACTAATTAAATTAGTCAAGTGTATCCTTAAAATTGCTGATCCGTTCTATTAATTACAATACGGCATCTAAACCTGTAACGGATTATTTCATAACAATTGATATATCTTACAGTTAAGTGAATTGATTGGATTGCCGCCAATACACAGTTTGTTTTATTAACACCGCCGCCTCAGTAGCTGTACCGCCGCCGCCGCCAACAACAACAACAACAACAACAACACTGCCAATACCGCCTCCGCTGCCAACACCGCCTCCCCCATCAACACTACCGCAATTACTATCATTAATACAACCACCTCCACTATCACTACCTGAGATGTAATAAATAAAGTTATCCAGGTGGGATTTTTTTCCCCTATCACATATTTGAATTGAGATAAGTTTAAAACAATGCATTTAGTCAGTTAAGTTAATAGGAGACATCTTTGCGTCTCTACAAATCCAATGATAGACTTACTACCAAACAAACGTCTGTGCCCTGCCTCGTTCGTGGTATCTACCCCCTACATGTGTATGCTTAGAAGATGTCCATTTTCCCCAGTCATACTCGGCACTATTGTCCCCTCTTCCGGAAATATACTGGAAGGTAACGCCTGCTATTTCGTTCTCTCTTTTTCTTCCAAATATTATTTGATAGTGCCATGGCCCAAGAGGAAAGTGTACGCTCTTAGTGCTTGAAATATTTTCAAAAAGGTCTCTTACAATGACATCGTTCGTTGAAAGAAAACCACTTTTCTTCTTATCCCCGTCCCAATTCTTAACCTTCTCGAGTTCTGGGCAGTTGAAGAAACCAAGCTGATTAACTGAGTGCTATGTCCAGCATCAGACGCTCACTGACCTTGGTTTCACTCTCCAAGTACGTAGTTCTAAATGTACCTTGTTGGCGCATCTTTAAATTTCTAATTTGCATTACATCAGTAGCTTGTCGATCATGTCCGACAGCTTCATTGCAATGTTTTGAAGGTGTATAGGCTCACCTATCTTACTTCCTAGGCCTAGCAGAGTGCACGACAGTACATCTGATTTCCATGGTCGTAATATATAAACCGAAACTTCCTGACTGATGAGAAGAGGTGGGATTGATGGAACGACCATATAAGGCAAAACAGTTTGGTTATCTAACGATTCATTATAACATGCGATAAGAGTTTAGCTGTTCGAAGAAGAGATTCGCCTTCTGGAAACGATGTTAAAACTGAACATAGTGACATTGTCGAAAGACCTGGAGATATCTTCTTGAATTATCCTTATAGAAGTTTGATATATTACAAACGTCTCACCGATGTTTTACATGATGTAAATGTTATGTAGGTTAATAATGCGGGTAATTACACACATTCGGGCTATTCACGAAGCCATCGACAATAAATACTAATATCTCTCCAAATAACTTAAACGAACGATTTAACTTTAAGTTATATTTTATGATTATACACACGATTGGAAATGTTGTTGTGTTCTTATACGTTTACACACACACAAGCATACACACAAGTGCACGCTGACACACACGTACACACACACACACACATATATGCTGAGAAGAGGGAAAAAAGAGGGTCAATTCTTATGTATATGTGTATGTTTATATAGGTATATACACACGTATATTCATACATACACACATACATACATTCACACACACACTCACACATACACATATGCACACACACACACTCACACACACAAATACACACACACACACACACACATACACACACACGCACTCACACATATAATTTGATTATTTGATTATAAGGATTCAATAAAATCAAGGAATGGCTAGGTACGATATTGTAGGTAAACAACATTGAATATATCGATTGTTGCCGGGATACTGTAGATATGCAGGTACCAAATCGAATTTAAACCATAGATTTGACTCTGGGGTTGATCCTTGGTGTTATATTGATATAAAATAAAAACAAATAGCATTTCGTGTAAAATTTACAACAGCTTTGATAGAATTTTATTAATCAATTCATAAAAGATTATATCATTACACATAATACTGCCATCATCAGACAAATTTTAAACAGGTCAGATTTCTTACATCAACCAACGTCTGGTATATACAAAGACTTATACTGACCATATGACTGATCTTGTCGAACATGTGTTTTTTTTAAATACTATTTCTAGGATTTGCAATTAAACTTATTGGCTGAAATGAAAACCAGGCAACAACCACCTCACCACAATAGTCATCATCATCAAGATCTTTACTTTCAGCATCTTTGTCATCATCGTCGTCATTTTCATTACGAACATCATCACCCACACCTCTGCTACAAAAACCATATCTAACGATAACAGTACTAACAAATTTTTACAAGAAAATGGTATTAGTAATAAATCAGAATAAGAAAGAATGTATTGAGTCATTAAAAGTTGACAGGAAGTACCTACATGTCTCGTAAGTATTACTTCTAAACATACAAAAGAAAATTCATGAAAGGTGATTTGAGGAGACGATGCGTTACTAGGGCAGACAATATCTGTAAGAAATTCCAGGAGACTCTACGTTCCCATCGGCCTGTTAAAGATAGCAACCTTATTGCGTGAAAGCAAGCCTTACGGAAAATAGAGTTCTAGATAGGATGGTCGCATCTGGGACAACTTTCATCTAACGACGGATTGCTGTAAAGTTCATGGCTTTTAGTACAAGAATATACCGGAGGATCGGTTAATTATGATTTTATTTAACATATCCCCCTCTCAGATTCACCCAATCATTTCAGCAGTCTTTCAGTATTTCTAAGCCCTGTAAAAGAACTCCAAACATTGGGCCTCTAACCAGGCCTTTCGAGATAGCCTTGTGAGTGGTTTTGGTAGGCGGAAACTGAAAGAATCCCACTGTAT
>NC_068997.1:17190409-17190852 GCF_001194135.2 Octopus bimaculoides
CACACATATACATATATATATATGCATATGCATATGTGCATTTATACAATGTAAAGCAAGCGCATATGCATCTAAGTATGTGCGCATGGTCCTCTGGCTGTGATTATATGCGTTTATATGGAAGTTTCACTTTCTTTGGATGGTTATGTATGAGTGTTTGTGAATCAGTATAAATGCGGAGTGTTTCTGTGTGTACATCGAAACACTCCAATGTGTGTATATATAAATAAATAAATAGATAGATATATATATATGTGCATATATGTATGCATTTATGTGTATATAATCATGTAATAGTGTTAGCTCATTATCTACATTAACAAATATACTGAGTGCATATATACGTTTACTGAGTTATAGTATATAAGTATTCTTATGTATTCAAACTTTTCCTTTTTGAATGTAAATGCTTGCATGTATGCTTGTACATATGCATATATATA
>NC_068997.1:17191850-17196569 GCF_001194135.2 Octopus bimaculoides
ATATATATATATATATAGATGTATGTATATATGTTTATGCTTTGTAATGGCTCTAAGATGAAGTTCAACAACAAACAAGCGAGTGAATTGTGTGTCTTGAAATTCTATTGTCAAGCAGATTAATGTTGTAATATATTAGATCAAAAAGCTAAGTCAATCGTTACGTTTATTGTATATATATGATATAGCTGGTGTCGATATTGCTAATGTTTGGGATTATAATTATCTTAATTTATATTAACAAAGTATTAATGGTACTTGAAGTCTATTAGATAGGTTGAAGTAGATGAACAAGAATTGAATGAAAACAAAATAACATGATATACAAAACAAATAAAATATATTATACAGAAGGAAAGAGTGGTGATGTGTGTGTGTATGTGTGTGTGTGTGTGGGGGGGAACATGTGACATGAAATATGTGTGTGATACTACTTTCCCGTTGCTGCTGTTGCTGAGGTGCTTCATGATGACGATGATGATGATGATGATGATGTTCATGATGATGATGAAGATGATGATGATGATGATGATGATGTTGATGATGATGATGATGATGATGATGATGATGATGATGATGATGATGTTGCTGATGATGATGATGACGACGATGAAGATGATGATGATGATGATGGTGATGATAATGATGATGATGATAATGATGATGAGGATGACGATGAAGATGATGAGGACGAGGGAGTAGGATGGTGATGATAATAATGATGATGATGATGATGATGCGGAGGAGGAGGAGGAGAAAGAAGCTGAAGAGGAAGTAGAGGAGGAAGAGGAGGAGGAAGAGAGGATGGTAATGATGATGATGTTGACGACGACGACGACGACGACGACGACGACGACGACGTTGATGATGATGATGTTGTTGCTAATGAGGCTTATGATGATGACGATGATAATGGTGAAGATGGCGACTATGATGACGACGACGATAGCGACGATGTTAATGAAGCTGCTGTTGATGATTGCGGCGGTTGTGGCGACGGCGGCGGTGGTGGTGGTGATGGTGGTGGATTTTTGGGTTTTGATGACGTCGATAATGATGACGATGACAACGACCATGACGACGACAATGAGGATGATGATGATGATGATGATGATGATGATGATGATGATGATGATGATGATGATGATGGTGATGTTAATTATAACCACTACCACGACGACTATGCTGCTGCAGTTGCAGATGGTGATGATGGTGATGACGACGATGATGATGATGGTGATGATGATGGTGGTGATGATGATATGGAAGCTGAACTGGAACCACATGCGAGTAACTGTGTTCTGGTCATCAGCGTCGATGGTGGCATCGGCGTTGTTGCTGATGGTGCTGCTGTGAAAGGAAGATTGAATAATGCCAATGTTATCAAATTTTGAGATGACTCTGAAGTGGATGGATATTAGTATTAGTCCTGATGTTTACAACGAAGGTACGAAGAACGTGGATAAGGCCACGCTGATAAAGATAAGCAGGAACGATAAGCATAAGTCTCATGGAAAGTTGTTATTCGGTTGTGCTTTCGAGGTTATTGCTGTTGTTGTTGTTGTTGTTGATGATGATGATGATGCTGGGGCTGATGATGATGATGATGATGATGGTGATGTTGATGGTGATGGTGGTGATGATGATGATGGTGGTGGTGATGGTGATGATGATGATGATGGTGGTGGTGGCGACGACGACGACGACGATGACGACGATGACGATGATGATGATGGTGATAAAGGTAATGGTGACAATGATAATGGTGATGATGATGATGGTGGTAGAGCTGGTGGTAGTAATGATGCCGATGATGATGATAATGATGATGATGACGATGGTGGTGGTGGTGGAGGCGGTGGCGGCGGTTGTGGCTTTTGTGGCGGTGATTATGCGGTGGGGATGATGATGATGATGATGATGATGATGATGATGGTGATGATGATGATGATGATGATGATGATGATGATGATGATGATGATGATGATGATGATGGTGGTGATGATGATGATGATGATGACGACGGCGACGACGTGTTTGATGATGTTTATGAGGTCGGTAATAAAGTGGTAGAGTAGAAGGGAGACAATGATTATGCTGATATGAACGACGAAACAGATCACGTTCACGATGGAGAGCAATGAGTTTGAAGAAAGATTGTATTTATATTTCCACTAAGTAAGTTGCAATATCTAGTAGCAACATTCCAGAACGGTTTTGTTTCAAGACATTCTTAAATTGTTTTCGACTCGAAAGTTTAAGTTTTGACGCAATCACCAATGCCCTTTCAGTTCACTATATTATCGTATTAGTTATATATTATCGTATTATATTATCGTATTAGTTATGTGATTAAGTAAGAAATTGATATGATGGTAGTTGTGATTTTCTTTTATAGGTATAAGGCCTGAAATCTTGGGGTAACGGGCAATCAATTACATCAACCCCAGCACTAGTACTTATTTTCATCGACCCTTAAAGGATGAAAGCAAAATGAACCACAGCGGGATTTGAACTCAGAACGCAAAGCCGGAAGAGAAGTCGATGACCATTTTGTCCACCTTGCTAACGACTCTGCTAACTCACCCCTTTGACAGTGGTAATGATAATTAATGCTGCAAATAAAGAAAGAAAATAAAAAATAAAATACTATGAGTGGGTTAATTATTTAGGAAAAGAAAGAAAAATAACAATGTAGCTCCTGTTTTAAACTTTTCTGCGATTAACATTAAAATGGTTTTAAGGGGTTTCTAAAATTTTGAGAACACACATAACTTACCTTAATTGACTATCTCTTAAATATTTTATTTTATTTCTTGACTATTTTACGGGTATATGAAAATATTTTATCTTTATTACGATATTAACAGTAGGTTTACAAAAGTGTAAAGATGAATAATACAATTAAATATTTATTAGAATCTCTTGCGCATAGTGATAGTAGAGCGAGTAGTGCGTTATATTCTACCCTTAAAACAACTAACATTAAAAATAGTATCATAGAAGCATTAAATGTAATGTGCTCATTGTGAAGTTAATGAAAATGTACGTACCGAAATTACGATTAAAATGTAATTGCTTGAATATTTATTTTAGTTTTTCGTAGTTACAGAGTTTAGCAGCAAATATCCAAAATAGGAACTACAGTGTGTTTAATATCACCAGAAATCCGTTTACTTAATATCCTACAAATATTCATTTTAGGTGATATTCTAATAATATGTCTCTGAAGAGGCCTTTTGGAATATAACAAATCTAGAAAAATCCTGAATATAAATTCAGCTTCCTCCAAACACTCCCTGAAATGATCAAGCCATTCGTATCTATAAAATATTTTAGTCCAGGTTTAATAAAAAGGACAGGTGTTTCTTGGGGGGGGGGGGGTCCTTGATATTCGGAATTAGTACGACCTAATTTGTGAAAATTTAATGGTTAAGAAGAAATAAAATTGTTATGCAAGCTTAAAATTTTATTGTGTGGAATTGCCGTATTTTTATTTTGTTTTCGTTGTAAACACTGATAAACCATTTTGTATCTAAAAATTCATAAGCTTTAACGAGGATAATTCAAACTGCACTGAGATATTTAATGGTATTATATGTTGAACATTAATAAGGCAGTGGGCTCGCAGAATCGTTACCACACCGAGCAAAATGCTTGGCGGCGTTTCGTGCATTATTACGTTCCTAGTTCGAATTCCACCGAAGTCGAATATGCTTTACATTCTTTCGGGGTTCATAAAATAAGTACAAGTGGGGAAAAATGATGTCGATATATTCAGCTTACCCTACTCCTCTGAAATTTCTGGGCTTGTGCCCAAATTTGAAACCAATATAAGCTGGGCATTGAGTTCAGAACTGGAATGTAACTGTTTTGTGGTTTATAAACTTCTATTTTTCAAACGGAGGTCATATCATTATCAAGTTAGACTCGTTTATGCCAAGTCATTGAATCAACCTTCAATACGATATTCAAATAAGTTAAATACACACACTCATTTTATACTTTATATTCAATTATGAGTTCGATTTTTCGCAACACATAAAGAGCTCAACGAGAGGCTTTAAATAACGAATTGTGAACTGACACATTTGAATATGATATGTGACCCTATTTTCAGTATTGAGTATTTTCTTTCTTCCTCTTGCTTGCTGTTAAAATCTCTTTCTTCTTCTCTCTCACACTGTCTCCTACTTCTCATGTGTTTATGTCTATGTTTGTCGTATGTCTACGTCTGTTTGAGCGCGTGTACGTTGTATTTAGCTGGGTGTGGTGAACGCTTGCATCTTTGTGTTTATATCTATGTATATTATTATATATATATATATATATACGTAGGTAGATATGTTTGTGAATGTGCGTGCATGGGTACAAATATACTGCTGATTAACAAGAAAGATTTGCTATACAAATTTAAACAAATCCCTAATAGTTTCATCAGAACAAATATCTGTGCGCGCACGCGCGTATGTGTGGTGTGTGCATGTATATATTTGTATAGAGTCAAGAACTAGTCTAAGAGCAGTATAGAGAATGGGGACACAAAAATGAAGGATTGAATAATTTGTTTAAGCGAGTCGAAGATAAAACAAAAGGAAAATAAACTAAAATATGTATGTATGTATATATATAAATATATGTGTGTGTGTGTGTAAGTTTATATATATGTATATACAAATGTATTTATATATATCTTTGCATATATATATATATGTATAT
>NC_068997.1:17197522-17198327 GCF_001194135.2 Octopus bimaculoides
ATATATATATATATATACATATACATATATGATATATATACCTATGTGCGTCTGTATGTGTAAACATGCTTGTCTGCACCCGTTGCACGTTTATATATATTTCCTTTTTTATCATACGTTCGCAAAGTTCACAAGCATTTTGCGATTGAACGCACAGCCATAGAGCCATATAGGACCACACAAAACATCACATACATACACACAGACAGAAACATATACGAATCCACATCTGCAAATACATTGTTTTTACTATGCTTTCCATCAAGCTCGATATCACCTTTTGCTAATGATATTTGAAATCAAATGAACAATTCTAATCAACGTGTTTGATGTCTATATGCATATGTGTGTGTGTGTGTGTGTGTTTCTGCGTGTGTAATGTTTTTGAAATTCAAGGGAACAACACAAATCTTCCGTAAAAAAATATCTATATTTCATAATTTTTTGGGGTTTTATTCATGTTATCCCCGTTGGCAAATCCCTCACCAATATGACTATATATATGTGTGTCTATGCAGGCATGAATGCTTGTGTGTGTGTGTAAGTGTTGTCTGTGTGTAATTTTGGAATCATTAAGTCTTCCTTGTGTGTGTGTATACTGGCAAGTATATTCAACAATGTATGCATAAATACAAATAGAAGTATATTTACCCATATCCATACATGCTCGAACAATCATACATAACTACCTGCGTATATCCACACGCACACACGCACACACACACACTCTCTCTCTCTCTGTCTCACACTGATATATGTTTATGTATATATATATATATATATATATATATATATATATATATAT
>NC_068997.1:17203364-17204166 GCF_001194135.2 Octopus bimaculoides
TAAAAATACCAAATAGATTTTAAAATAGAAAGAGAAAATACTAGAATGTTAATTCTAATGACTACCGCCGTCACCCTCACCATCTTACCACCAATACCTTCGTTATTGTTGTTATTAATCCTACTAATACTAATTCTTCAATGAATGTTGCTAAATATATAGAGTGTGAAGGGCGTGGTTTATTGTTACCCGAGAACAACTTCACCTCCTGATATGGCCTTATAAATTATAGCAAAATAATAGATCTGTTCAACGTTATTGACACGTGCCATACGCATACATTCGGATGCACATATCAATGGAGATACGCGTGTGTATATATGTGTGTATGTATGTATGTATGTATGTATAGAAACCGACTTATACAAACACACACACACGCCTACATACACATACATGCATACATACGTACATACATACATACATACATACATACATACATACATACATACGTGTATATGCACGCAAAAACCTGAGAAAGAGAGTGAGAATCAGAGAGATGAACATACAGATACGGAAAGAAAATGCAGCGCTATGAAGTTGTATTTGTTATACAAGTGTATGTATGCAGATGTAACCAAAATGTATTATAGTTATTATTATTATTATTATTATTATTATTATTATTATGATTATTATTATTATATTTTTATTTTTATTTATTATTATCAAAAATCATCATAGAGTGATATGATTTCTTTCACCTACTACATACAATGCAACACAAGATTTAGGCAACAACTAGAAACAAAACAAAACAAAAATCATAAACAAATAAAAAAAAAAGCGCAGAAATATGATA
>NC_068997.1:17204504-17206268 GCF_001194135.2 Octopus bimaculoides
CATCATCGCTGACGTACTCATCATCATCATCGTCATCATCCGTCATAAACATTTTCAAATTTATCGTCATCGCTGTCATCAAAGATCACCATTCTCCTCCTCCTACTACTCATCATCATCATCATTATCCTCAACTCCATCATCATCATCATCATCATCATCATCATCATCCTAATTTTCCTTCTCTACAAAATTATTACCAACGCCATCATCATTATCATCACCATGATCAACCTCATTATCGACATCATCCACCGCGCCAACAAGCATTATCATTAAAATCGGTACGAAAGAATTTAAGAAGGAAGAACAAAACATATTCAAATAATAATCAAAATATTTTAATGACCTTTAAAAAAATCTCAAGAAAACTCGAAAATTACCACTGAAACTAAAAGAATGTTCATTAATTGAAGATGGAAATGAAATACATTTCACCAATTTAACATTCATTCGTAGGAAACCGTTACGGATACAAAAATAGAGAAAACACCCGTTCTTTTATAAATACTACGGGACTTCGTCGGTTACGACGACGAGGGTTCCAGTTCATCCAATCAACAGAACAGCCTGCTCTTGAAATTAACGTGCAAGTGGCTGAGCACTCCACTGACACATAGTTCTCAGGGAAATTCAGCGTGACACAGAGCATGACAAGGCAGAGTATTTGCCGTAGCGCAACTTTTATACCAAGACAGTTAAGATCAGATGACATGAGAAGCTGTGATAGAATCGTTAGTACGTCTCCACATTCTGAGTTCAAATTTCGCCATGGTCGACTTTACTTTGCATTTATTCGGGGTCGATAAATTAAGTACTAGATGTGTACTGAGGTCGATGTAATGGACTAGTCCCCTCCCCGCAGATCTTAGGCCTTGTGCCCATAGTAGAAAAGATTATTATTATTATTATTATTATTATTATTATTATTATTATTATTATTATTATTATTACTGTTCTTGTTGCTGTTGTTTTTGTTGTTATTGTAACAGTAGTTGTAATAGTAGTAGTAGTAGTAGTAGTAGTAGTAGTTGTAGTTGTAGTAGTAGTAATAGTAGCAGCAGTAGAAGCAGCAGTGTTTATACTTAACTAAATTATAATAATATATAATAATGATGGTTATTTCTCACAAACAAGTTTATTTTCTTATTCAATATGTACAATTCTATTAGTATTGACTCCGGTTAATCAATTAAGCCGTTAGAAAATGCAGGCATTTGCACCCCTCCACACACACACAAACACAAGCAAACGAACGAAGTGACGTAAAGAGACACACATGTACGCAATTGCAAACAGATACGCATGCACCAATACAAACTGGCAGTAGAGAGAAAATTGCCATCAGTTCGTATTAAAATACCGGATATTAAAGTTTAACATTTGATTCTTTTCAAAAAAATTACTGTCTTTATATGTTTATGCACACATATTTCTTTCTCGATATGCCTCAACGTATCTATATGGATGCCTGCATAAGTGTACGTAGGTATGTATGTATGTATACACATACACACGTATATACATGCATATATATATATATATATATATATATATATATATATTCTATTTTCTGTCTCTATCACTCGGTGTGTATATATTCTTTTATTCTTTCATTCTTGCAGTTGTTTCATTTGATTGCAGCCATGCCGGTGTACTACCTATCGTCGAGCAAATCGACCCTATGATTTTTTCTTTGTAAGCCGAGTACTTATTCTATCGGTCTGTTTTGCCGAACCCCTAAGTTACGGGAACGTAAACATA
>NC_068997.1:17206795-17207215 GCF_001194135.2 Octopus bimaculoides
GATGGCGATGGCGTGAATGGTGATGGGCCGGTCGCGAGTGGATTGTGGTTGAGGGTTTCGTTTGCTTATTGTAGGTGGATGCTTTCTTCTTAAAACTCGGATTTCAGCACGAATATTGAAAAAAAAAAAAAAAGAAAAAATGTCTTGTAATTGTTTGGTGTGCGCGCGCGTGTGTATGAGTATTCTATTCTGTTATGAAGATGACATTTTCAATAAATAATTTCATAAATGAATATAATGATGATGATGATGATGATAATAATAATGATAATAAAAATAAAATAATAATAATAATAATAATAATAATAATAAGAAGAAGAAGAAGAAGAAGAAGAAGAAGAAGAAGAAGAAGAAGAAGAAAAGAAGAAGTAGAAGAAGAAGAAGAAGAAGAAGAAGCAGAAAAAGAAGAAGAAAGAGAAG
>NC_068997.1:17207225-17211372 GCF_001194135.2 Octopus bimaculoides
AGAAGAAGAAGAAGAAGAAGAAGAAGAAGAAGAAGAAGAAGAAGAAGAAGAAGAAGAATGATGATGATAGTACTAATTATTATTATTATTAGTAGTAGTACTAGTAGTAGTATTATAGCAACAATAATAATTGGAGAAAATGATAAAAGTAATGATCATTATTAACGTTATCATCAGTATTACTTTTAATTTTGTTGTTCTTTCGTTTTCATTGTTTATTTTTTCTTCTCTTTTTTTTCTTCTTTTTTTTTATTCCTGGTAAATAAGAAGCAAAACGTAAAAGATTCAGGCGTTAACATTAATTCTTGTTTATTCTTTCTTTGCGGCTTTCATAGTACAAAGTAGTCATCTGGAAATGAACAAAGTATTGGGATTAATTCTAAATGATGATGATGATGATGATGAAGAAGAATAAGAAGGGGGAAGACGAGAGGGCGTAGGGGAAGGAAACTGAGAGGAAATGGAAGTAACTTTAGAGTAATAATAACATACCCTACACAAAAAATATTATTATTATTATTATTATTATTATTATTATTATTATTATTATTATTATTAATAATAGTAGTAGTAGTAGTAGTAGTAGTAGTAGTAGTAGTAGTAGTAGTAGTGTTTGTAGTAGTAGTAGTAGTAGTAGTAGTAGTAGTAACATTATTATTAAGTGAGAGGACAGTACATACCATAAAATTGACACGGGGTTACACATACACGGGGTTACACATACACGGGGTTACACATACACGAAGCCCAGTATACCCATCATGACTACCCGTCTGATAAGGGTATACCAAGCACATGTATCACAACCATAGGTGCGCGAAATAGTGATATCATATCAAGATATTGTTTGAGTTTATGTGACCCGGTAACTTATTGCACTACTTTTTAATGTAGCAACCCTTCGGTCGTATCCTCTTCTTTCTTGTTCCCACACCAGTCATGGAGGTCATGCGATATCATCGGCTCTACTTTTGTACTCTAACTAAATCACTCTCTATTGTTTATTTGTCCCCAACAAATACAATACTGATAGGAAAAACTGTGAAACATTTCCAAATGATTATGATACACAGTTGCTTCATACAACACAATTGTACTTGCGCTCTACAAACTAATCCGAAATTAAAATTTTGAAGTTATGAAATCATCAATAAGCTATATTTATTAGCATTTATGCAGCGTCCTTTTACTAACTGCTTTGAAATCATTTAGAAAAGTAGTTGTTCTTAGACACGTACGTGTTATCGTCGTTTATCCTTCAGTAGACGATTACTGTACTTGAAGTAGTGACATGTCTAGTTTAGCTTACCTATATTTCCAAGTATTCATTAAGAAATTCTTCTTCAATATGGAAAGATAGATAGGCAGGTAGATAGATAGATAGATAGATAGATAGATAGAGAGAGAGAGAGAGAGAGAGAGAGAGAGAGAGAGAGAGAGAGAGAGAGAGAGAGAGGTGGGAGAGAAGATTTTGGCCTTTGTACATTTCTGGATCTTAAACTGTAAGATAATCAATATGTTGTTTAGAATTGATGCAGAGGTAAATTTAGATGGATTTACTTATACACAATGCCGTCGACATTCCAGTGCTTCGGTGTCCCAAGTTCTCAAGGTTTCCCATTAATCTGTATTACTCTGCAGACACTCAAGCAAATCCTGTGTCACGTATCTCTGGAGCGTCTCAGTAGGAAGAGACACTACTTATAAGATACGTTTTACAGTAGGCCTGCTTGTTGAAGGCTTACAAAAGAGTGAACAACACCAGTAATCACGGCAGTGAAGAAGAGGAGGAGGAGGAGGAAGAAGAAGAAGAAGAAGAAGAAGAAGAAGAAGAAGAAGAAGAAGAAGAAGAAGAAGAAGAAGAAGAAGAAGAAGAAGAAAAAGAAGAAGATCAACAACAGCGGTAACAACAACAACAAAAGTGAACTTAGGTTTAATATCAAATGCTATGTATAACTAATTTCACTTACTGTTTTGACGTTTCAATGCTATCCTTATCTGAAACTGTGATAGATATACGTATTTTCCGGGGTTAACCAAGGCGTAAATATTAAGCAATTAAGTAGATTTATCGTATTTGAAAGAGATAAATACAATTAATTTCATTTCATTTAGCGCGAAGATTATATAATTTCTTGAATCCAGATATAGGAAAACTTTGTATCCATATCGACCACTGGAGTATTTGTTGCAGAAGTCAATCATACTGAGCCAGTAAGCAAAGCCGTTCTGTATAATAAATGATACATGATATAGCTTATCTTCTAAAGCGAAAATAATTATTCCTTTTTCCATAGCAGGATGGTCAGTTTTAGAAAGGCCTAAGCAGTTCAGTCAAATTCATTATCTCCATCCCTTAATAAAAATATATTACTGGTCATTAATTTATTGACTTGGAGGAACGAAACAATGCTATAAAATCGATCCCGATGGAATTTGAATTCAAAATCTATAAGAATGAAAATAATAGTTTAAGGAAATTTAGTCGGACATCCCGCTAGTTTAAATGGTTTCTGTCAACTCTTCTGGGACTCTGAGACAAAAGACTTATTTATTTATGCAATTTAAGCAAGAGATTTACCATTAAGTCACGGTCACGCTTTTGAGATGCATTTAAATCTTCTCTAGATTGATATCATATCAGTCTGATTAGGTTTAACTATAGGAAAGATAACACCATTTTCTTTCCAGTAAAATTTATAATAGAATAGGTTATGAAATTTATCTACGTTAATGCAGGAGCCGCAACGTCTAATCATGCGTACACATGCGTAAATAAATGAACACATATGCATACATATATTCATTTATATATCCCTTTCTTCAAACTCATAAACATATACATGCATATTCATTAATATATTAATAAACTCTGTCCCTCGCACATATATTCGCAAAAGTAAACATTGTTATGTTAGTTATATATTTAGGCATGAACAAATGCGAAGTCATACACATTGGTGCATCAGTTTAGAGATATGACCGTTAGCTTATATGTATGCTTAGGAAAGTAAACAGACATATATACATACGTATATGTACATATAGATATGTCTGTGTAAGTGTGCGTGTGTGTGTGTTTGTCTGCGTGTGTGTGCATAGAAAATCTGTATATTGCCATCAAAATTAATATCTATAGACTTATCTATACAACTCTCTGTCTCTTTCTCTCTCTCTATCTCTCTCTTCATCTTTCATTAACTTCCGCATCTGTAAATATATGAGTGTGTGTATGAATATGTTCACACATATATCATATATGTGTGTGTATTCGTGTTTATATAAGCATATAAGCATATTTAGACATAAGACTATATACATACATATATATGTATATATATATATATATATATATATATATATATATATATATAATATACGAATAAATAAAATACTATGCACACGCATGCACATACTCAAGGATATATGCATAGAATCATACATACATACGTACGTACGTACGTATGTACATACATGCATATATATATATATATACATATATGGATACGTATGTATGTATATTGTGTAATGAAAATCTAATTAGAATGAATAGATGAGAAGATAAATATTCGATTAGAACTTCAAAGCGATATACGACACAAGGTTTTAATATATAATATTAATTCAGTGAATTACGAGAGTCCTTGTATTATTCAATGTTTGAAGTGTTTGATAATGTTACAGATTGAAGTTAAATCAGTGCAGCTTTTCAGAAGACCCCCATTTAAATCAACACCACGTTGTTTGGGAACGACTTAATTTATTCTTGTTGTTCACGTCGTTGTTTTTCGTGTTGATGATTTTGTTGTTGTTATTGTTGTTGTTGTTGTTGTTGTTACCGTTGTTTATGATCTAGGCTATGTTTTGGCTGTCGTTTGTTTTTCTGGTTCTTGTTATCTTCTATTAGTAAAAAAAATAAATAAACAAACGAATAAAATAAAAACTTGATCATTGTATTGTGTTATGTACTGAAAACTTCAGCTAATTATTTTATTATCACCATACTGCCCTTGTATGTATGTCTCATTAACGAAGCCTTGGCGTAAATGTTTTGCAGTTTTTTTTCGCATTCGTCCCCTTTAACAATTATAGTTTCAATATCATCTGTGTAACTAAGCAATATATATACATACATACATATATATAT
>NC_068997.1:17211592-17216559 GCF_001194135.2 Octopus bimaculoides
TATGTGTGTGTGTGTGTGTGTGTGTGTGTGTGTGTGTGTGTGTGTGTGTGTATAAATATATATATATATTATATATGCATGGATGCATGTATGTGTGTATTTATGTGTGTATGTATATATCTAATTATGTGTTGACAGATACTTACATAGACATACATGCATAAATATACACACACGCATATATATATATATCGAAATATCTCAGGGTATAAACCAGGGGTTCCCAAATTTTTAGGGTTGCCACCCTCTTGGCACGCTGGCTGCCATCCTAGCGTCCCCACCCCATTTACAACCACGAAAATAGACCACTCTCTGCATTAAATTCGAAATAACCGTTTTTCAAATCTACGATTTAACCCAATTAACGCTTTCGGTCACGCCATTGTCGTCCCCACTTTTCTTCGAAGCCCTGCCTCATAGATTTTTCCACCTTCCTCATAAGGGAGTACCGCCCACTCTGTATACCACTAGTATAAATGTTTCTAATGTATAAATGTATGCGTAAAGAGCAAAGACCCCTTAAGTCATGAATAACCGTAGGATTGCATCTAGAAAGTTCCCCTCCCAAGTACAAGTCCGGGAAAAACTTATCTACGGAAGACCAACAGTCGCCCATGCATACCAGCTTCCCGTCTCCACCCACCAATGTTATTCAAGGGAAAGGCAAGGGCCGATACAGCTTGGCACCAGTGACATCGCAGCTCTTTTGTACAGCTGAGTGAACTGGAGCAAAGATACAAATGTTTTGCTCAAGAACACAACACAAAGCGCGGTCCGGGAATCGAACTTACTACCACATGATTGTGAGCCCAACGCTCTAACCATTGAGCCAAGTGCCAAATGAATACGCGTCTTGTAAAGTTCATCGGTATCTAGTTACCACACAAATCTCTCTTGGACCAGTGACCGCTCTTTTCAGTACCTCTTTTGTACAGAAATGTTCATTTCTATATAAGCTCGCTCACTTCGTTTGACTTTTTTTACGTTAATCTCGTAACCACTGCGTTTTTCATCGAAGCTTTTTGGAAACTTTTTGACAACACCGGCTGAACGAACTTTGCACATATTTTGCACATGTTCAGATCTTCATGAATAATGCTGTGTCTAGTCACCACACCAACTGCTAAACGTATGTTTATTTTTTTTTCATAGACACATGACGGTCGTCATCCAAAACATAGCGAATTTGCTCAGCCTCCTCTAACGTTCTGGCAAGCATTTCCCTCTCACACTTCTCACATTATTGTAACTCTTATATTTCACCTTTTCTCTACCACCCTTCAACCTCTTATGCCTTGAATCATGAGCAGTCTGGGCCATTTCATAATTTCCTGTAGTTATTTTACCCACTTTAACACAATACTTGAATGACCAGTGAGTTTCCAAACGTCCCAACTGCATTCTACAAACATGGTAGCTGTAAAAAAAAAAAAAAAAAGAAGTATTTAGAAGGGTGAATTCAAAGTATTTTTACAACCGTCTCCTTCAATCTGGAAAGCAAAAGTCGGCAGGTCAGCTTATTAGATGTGTAATAATGAAATACTAAAATTACAATAACTTAGAACACTTATAACTGCTCTCTGAAACAAATTTCAAAACTTCCGGACTGCACCTCGAGTGTGTGTATACATATGTGTGCGTGTGTGTGTTTACATCTTTACGCACATACATATGTCTGCATAGGTGCATGTGCATTTACTTGTGTATGTACACAAACACAAACAAGAGAGAGAGAGAGAGAGAGAGAGACAGAGAGAGAGAGAGACAGAAACAGAGAGAGAGAGACAGAGACAGAGAGAGAGAGACAGAGACAGAGAGAGAGAGAGGTGGGGTTCATATAAGTATTTAAATCTAGAAATTCTATTACTATTTCATTAATTCTCATAGCACAAAGTCTTAGGAGACATCTAAATAACTTATCAATTTTATAAATGCCTGTTATTATTATTATCATTATTATTATTATCATTATTATCATCATCATTATTATTATTATTATTATTATTGTTATTATTATTATTATTATTATTATTATTATTATTATCAGCAGCAGCAGTAGCATCGTCATCATCCGCTTCATTACGGTTTTTAATAATATTTTTTTATATATTTATAGCGTATATTTAAAGATTTTACTCGAAGAAGAAAACAGTTCGCTTTTAACTTTATAATTAGTATTGATATAAAGAGATATAAATTCACTTATATCTCTCTTCATCGATGTTAGACATAGTTACATATTCCTGTTAACATCTGTGTGTGTATTTTTGTGTTCTTTCATGTAAATTCTCTCTCTCCCTCTCTTCATTTCTCTTGCTCACATACACGCATGCGTATGCTAGACATCAGCCAAGCAACACAGGTTTTGTTCATCTATATGTGTTTTTACCCAATGCGAATAGATAAAACTAAAAAGAAAAAAAAAAACTACTCGTTGCTATAAGTTACCTGTAAGCGAATTAAACGAATGCTGTGTGGTAAGAAGCTTGCTTTCCAACCACATGGTTCGGGGTTCAGTCCCACTGCGTGGCAACTTGAGCAAGTGCCTTCTACTACAGCTTCGGGCCGACCAAAGCTTTGAGAGTGAATTTGTATCTGTGATTCTCCTCCCACCATCACTTGACAACCGATGTTGGTGTGTTTATGTCCCTGTAACTTAGCTGTTCGGCAAAAGAGACCTATATAATAAGTACCAGGCTTACAAAGAATTAACCCGGGGGTCGATTATTTTTTTCTAATTAAAAAGGCGATGCGGCAGCCTGGCCACAGTCAAAATAACTGAAACAAGTAAAAGAAGGACAGACTACTGCGTAACGAAACTGCGGAATGTTTATCATTTTCTGGAAGCTACGCTATTGCGCAGGTCTGTACATGTAGACATTTTGGTGATTGTTCACTTCATCAACCACCGTAGAACATTTGTATAGTATGTGTGTGTGTGTGTATGTGTGTGTGTGCGTGTGTGTGTGTGTGTGTGTGTGTGATGTTAATAGTCTTACTTAATGCATGTGATCCTAGAAAATTCTATGTCAAAATGTATAACTTTGGATATGTAATTATTTATGATTTCCTAATAACCGTTGCACACATTGATGACTATGTAAGTTATTTTTCTGAAGTATACATTCTTGTGCTTCCTACAATAATGAAGGTATTTAAATCTACATTTTAGAGAACTATAATAAACTGTTGTAAGTCGTCTGTTAATCAGAAACATCCGACTTCTGAAAACATATTTTAAATTTATAATAATGTTTCGAAACCAGACACCAAGCAACGGCAATGAAAGAGAAAGAGAAAGAGAAAGAGAGAGGAACCAGTTCAATAAATCGACGTTGTTTAATTGATACATTTTTTTTTGTTGACATTATTATATTTTATTGTCCATGACGGTGGGGGCGAATACAGACAAGTTTGAATGGATTTCAACATAATAAGACGTTAATGACATAATCATTTCGCCATTTCGCCCGGTTTGCTCCTGAGCCTGTTATCTGCTAATCCAAAATTAGTATCTAGTGGAAATTGTACAACTGTTGTGTAAAGCGTTAATAGTCTCCACAGTAAATTGGCAGTGAATACAGCCTTTTACGCAAATCAAGTATGTCCGAAAACATATTTGAACTGATCTAAATGTTTGTTTACTCGCACCACTGCTTTCGGGTGCCCACAACAATATTTTGTTCAGCAAGGGCCGGTGTCGCATTTTTCAGCTCATTTTTAGATGCTGATACTCTATAAAGGAACGAAAGATTCCAAAGTCCTTTCAGAACTGCATCTTGTGCGATACTATAAATCACATTGATCTACGGGAATAATTCTTAATTTTCTATTAGTTAAATTCGGGAAGGGTTAATTAGTTTATAACTACTATGTTGTGTGCTAGATGTTGATGTTTATGTTTTTCATGTTATTTAAACTCATTTGCAATCTCACAAAGAAAAACCCAACCATATGACCAAAACTGTTCTAACCGTAGTCCTCCTGTCTAGTTCTCTCTGGAACAATATATCTGGGATTACATAACCCAAGATGTCGTTCTTCTTTTAGTATCAGAGCGATATTTGTTTCGTGAGAGAATTGATTATTCTTTCCAGCAAGTCGAGTGCTTCTCCATTAAATCGTCTCAGTTCTGTTTAAATTTACGGAGAAACTTAGCTGCGTACTCAAACATTACGCCATTCAATCTTGTGTAACTATAACAGGATTCTGTTACAAAATTACATGGAATATTTCGGTGTTCTGGCATTTGTTTTATGTACATAATGCAATAGACTTATCGTTATCTCAGTTTAAAGAAAGAAATAGTATATAAAACTTTCATTAGCTAATTGACTCTCATACAACACTGAGGTTACTTCGTGTTTATAGGCAAGCTACTAAATTCTACATACCCTCCTTCATCTAATTAAGGGGAAAATGGTACTATACTTAAGTAAAGAGGGTCACCGGGCATAGATTGCCTTCTTATCATTTGCTGTAGATCTAAATCTCAACCGTTTTAACGCCCTGAAACAAGACCTAAGCACTTTGCATAAGAGCCGCCCCCGACTTGAAAACGGTTCTAAATAAACTAAAATTAAATATATACACCGACTAATGAGACAAACTAAATAAATACATGAAAAAATAAATTAATATATAAATATAACTCGAAACATTTACTCATTAAATTAAATCCGAAACAACTCGTAATCTGAACATAGTCAATTAATTATCAACGTATATTATTTTATCAGCGAAACTTAATATTATTATCATCTCTGTTCCTAACAAACAGTTCTCTTTTAAATAGAATCGTTTATTTATGGAAACGTACACACACACACACACACACACACACACACACACACGAAAAGAAAACAGAAAAAATACACATACGTCTATGTGCGTAGATAATAAAGCAATAAGAAACAAAACGAACAGATTTCAATAAATTTTACTCATATATATATACATATATATAT
>NC_068997.1:17217017-17218735 GCF_001194135.2 Octopus bimaculoides
TATATATATATATATATATATATATATATATGTGAGTCTGTGTTTATGTCTGTATGCATGTATGTATGAATATATGCTTGGATGTGTGTATATATATATATATATATGTATATACGCATGTATGTATACACAAAACAAATCTAAAATAATCGTTTCACTAGTGTCTAGCTTCCTTCCCTTTTTGGCCTAACTAAAATAAACTTTGCTCGTTTATGTAATTGGATGGATTTAATAGCTAATCGCCATCTTCCGTTCGTGTTTAACATAATTTTTATGTTACAAGTTTAGATTTGCATTCAGAGTGTCTATATGCGGGTGGCTGTATGTGTGTGTGTGTGTGTGTGTAAATTAATGTTCTTTTACACACACACACACACACACACACACACACACATATATATATATATATGTATATATATATCCATCTCTTTGCATTACTGTATGTGTATATGTATTCAATGGCTTCTATATATGTGTTTGTTCCTTTCTGCACGCGTAGTTTACATGATTAATATGATTAATATTATCATTAATATTATCCTTTTTATTAATTTTCATGTTATTGTTATTGTTTTGCTTATAGGTATTGCTGTCGTGGTTGTGACTCGTTATTCTTGTTGTTTTGTATTTAATAGTATTTCCTTATTATGTAGATTAATTTTCCAAAGTACTTTGACTAATTGCCAAAAGCAGTAAAATAGACGCACAAGTCTCTTACCTAACAATCTAATAGGAATAGACACTTAGGCACACACACACACACACACACACACACACACACACACACACACACACACACACACACACACACACACATACACATGCCAGGATACAGACAACCACGAATGAGAGAAACAATCACATATATAAGCATGTGAATACGTCTGTCTCTATGTATTGAGACACACACACATACACACACACACACATACACACGTATACATATGTATATAGGCATATATTTATATGTACACTAATTAATACTAATTGCAATTATACGCGCTGATACACTAAATGTTCTACACACTTGTAAGCTGACATAGAGACATCCAGCGGATATAAGCAAACATATGATTACAGGCGTGTTTTCTGGCACATCCTCTCACATATATTCACTTCCACATCTATTTATTAGGCTTCATAAGCTCCACAATTAACCCTTATGCTTATATAGCAATATGTATACTAGTTCTTGTTTTAATCTTCTATTATAAACCCACTCATGATTTTGACACTTCATAGACGCATTAATCGACGACAATTGTTGACTGCAGCTGTATTTTACCGCCACCTGACGATTGTTAGGCAAATTTGAACTTGAATGCTGGTAACAATACACCACAGTGATGTTCATCGTGATTGTCGCTATAATGGTTCTGACATAACATCGTATATTAGGGTGGGAAAGTAAATATTTGATGACATAAATGTGAGAAGTTATCCATTCCTGATTAGTGTGAAGGCCACTTATACTCCATAGCACATTTGACTATGTTACGAACACCGCATAATCTACACTATCTTTACATTTTACTCTTTTACTTGTTTCAGTCATTTGACTGTGGCCATGCTGGAGCACCGCCTTTAGTCGAGCAAATCGACCACAGGACTTATTCTTTTGTAAGCCTAGTACTTATTCTATCGATCTCTTTTGCCGAACCGCTAGGTTAAGTGGACGGAAATACACCAGCATCGGTTGTCAAGAGATGTTGGGGGGG
>NC_068997.1:17218831-17221769 GCF_001194135.2 Octopus bimaculoides
ACACACACACACACACACACACACACATGCACGCACGCACACACACACACTGTCTCTCTCTTTCTCTTTCTCTCTCTCTCTCTCTCTCTCTCTCTCACACACACACACACACACGAACGCACATATATTCAGTGATACGCTATATATATGTATACATGTACGTAGGTGAAAATATGAATATAAGCGTTTACATATATACACGATTTAAGGTGTATATGTGTAATGTTTGTATATATATATATATATATATATATATATATATACACTCAAGCATACACAAATATACACATAACCCCCATGTATGTGTATCGGCTGTTTAATTCGATATAGTTTTTGTAAATCTATATTTGAAACATATGGTTATTTAACTGGAAAATCTTGCCACAGTTTATAAGTAACAAAGAGAGAGCGAGATTGGGAGAGGGAGAAAGATTACAATGAGACGAAAGAGAGGGAGGGAGAGAGATATTACAATGAGACGAGAGAGAGAGGGGTGAATAGTCTTCTTCAAGGGAGAGAACCGCTTCAGGTTTTATATATATATCATATATTTTGACTTCCGTTGAGAGATCTGTCAAAATTAAATTCGAACCTAATCAAATCCTTATGTAGTTCTGCATTGGAAATGTCATCTCGCTGATTTCACATGAATTACAAAATCGCATGTTTTCGTTGTTCTCAATGGCGTTATTATTAATAATTAGTAGATATATTTTACTGTACCATTACTCAATCAAGGATTACTCGTAAAAGTTTAGCGTATCATGTCATCTGACTACTTACTAATTGATTTACCAGTGTATTGAATAACAACTCACTTGGCTGCCGATAATCGTAAATGAATTCTGACGACAGCGTTTCAAGTAGCGTAATTGTTTATCGCGAGTAACTGTCTTCTCTATATGGTATTTTACCCTGAGGATTTTCACAAATGAAATAAGGAAAATAAGATTTAATTCATTTGCATAATAAAAGATTAAGTTATTCTGCTTAATATAGTGATTGGAAACTTGCACTAAGAAGATATAGTTAAAAAAATTAGATAATTCTCTTATTTTTTTCTTTATGTTACTTTTTCAGGAAAAACTTCCTGCAATTAGGTCATGACAGTCTGAGATGTTTACAGAGTGATCAGTTAGGGCTATACTGTTGAAGACCATCTTCAGGTTTGACATGTTCATTCATATTCACAGTCGAAACTGCGACTAGCGAAGGATTTTTACGATTTATTGGTCAAAGATATGTTTACGTTTTGGAAACTTGAAGTTCATTATACACGAAGATTAAAATGAGCTCTATATCCATAAAAAGAATAAAGTTCTGTGGAGAATTAGTTTGACTTAAAATAATTTGCCTAGTTCTGGCTCGGACATGAAATCGTATGAATAACACCAATGTTCATAGATGTTATGGAAGAACTGTAAACGATCCCTTCAAACCAATAAATAATTCTCCTAAATATTGCCAAGACGCAACAATGACTACGAGATTAGACAATTTTCCTAAAGCTACAACGAGAAGGGATATATTAACTAAAACGTAGAACTTTGAATTATATGTCAACGACAAAATCAGAGAATTAAACTAGAATCACCCATACAAATTCGCAAGGTGGGATTAAAATAATAGCATACAAAATATAAAAGTGAAAGAGAAAATTAGAAAAATAGAAACTGAGGTCTGAGACTTATAGTCAAAGCGGATCTCATAGATAAATGTTGGAGAACAGAAAGTAATACGCTGCCATCCGAGGTATAAACTCTAGCTTCGAGGTGATAAACTAAAAGTTAAGTGAATTGTCGAGATTACTTGGAAAGCAAGGAAATTATTATCAGAGTTCTGAAGCCAGAATCTCAAAGCTATTATAGATAGAAAATATCTTCTTCACACAAAAAGAAAACCGAGTGTAATAGATATAGAAAACTAATACAAAATGACAACAGTGGGACAAGGAATATACTAGAAGCAGCTAAAGGGGAACTGGTTATGGTATGATGGTAGCAAGAAATAAATAATAATCGTTTCTTTCGAAATAAGTAACTGGAAATATTAGCCATTAGAACTGGTACTTAATTTATCGACCCCGAAAAGATGAAAGGCAAAGTCGACCTCGGCGGAATTTGAACTCAGAACGTAACGGCAGACGAAATACTGCTAACTCTTTCGTCCGGCGTGCTAACGTTTCTGCCAGCTCGCCGCCTTAAATTACTAAAATATTAAGAAAGCAAATCTTGTGTAGTATATAAGCACAGTTCTACATCCTTTAAAATCCATTCTACACACACTAGAGGAACAGAATGCTGTAGTAGAAAAATAAGGAGACATAATGTTGAAAATAATATCGATGGTGCTAATATACATATACTCTCATACTTCCACATATTCACATACACACATGGACATATACCATATATACATACTTGCATACATGCATATAAATATTCATACATCCATCCGTTCATAAACCATGCGTTTATGGGACACGGAATCTGAAGCGTGAAGATAATGTATACGAGTAGGAAACATCGATAGAAAATTGTTTTCCATTATTTTCTGCGTCGTACAGTTACATTATTTCAGTTTTGAGCTCCTAACTGAAATATTGACCACTTTTCTTTTTTTTTCTTTTTTTTTTTTTTGACCCTAGTTCTGAAATTCATTCTTTATCTTAAATCCTGAAAGAGTCCTTGAACTTATTGTAGCTCGTAATTAACGAATGTAAATGCTGTAAAACTGATTGATTTGATGGCTTTTAGTGTTGATTATATAATGCTCTGGTGTGGAAAAAAAAAACTACCTGCTCAACAATGATTTAGAAGATTAATGTTAAATTCCATTCCTTCATTATGGTGGTAGTCGCGTGTGGAGGCACAATGGCCCAGTGGCTAGGACAGCGGACTAGCGGTCGTAGTTAAGTTAAGAGGTATCTATATACAAA
>NC_068997.1:17221789-17223192 GCF_001194135.2 Octopus bimaculoides
TATACAAACAAAAAAATAAAATAAAATAAAATAAAATTTACAATATTTAAAACGGAAATGTTGGTGCAATGCACTTTGAATTGCGGTTTTCTAAATATAGAGAAATACCACATAATGCCCAAGATTTTTCTTGTCCTTCGTCTTTTTTCTCGTTCTCTACTCTGTGTGTATATATATATATATATATATATATATATGTGAGTGTGTGTGTGTGTGTATGTGTGTACACTTGCGTACAAACGCACACACGAATAGATAGGCAGATAGACAGACTGACAGATAGGATTAAGATCCTGACCGTGTTATATAGTTTCATAGGGCTTATTACCCGGTTTCAGTGACGTATATATTTCTCACCTGGATGGGACGTCGGACTGTCGCAGAATTACTCATTTTTTGCAATTTGATGTGGAGAATTTCGCGTCACTCGGTCCAGGAATCGAACGCGTCACTTGGTCCAGGAATCGAAACTACATTCTTACGATCAATCTTGCGAATCCAACACCCTAATCAGTAAACCACGCTCATGCTCATATCTAAAAGGTGTCCACAAGGTCTGGGTACATGGAGTGAATAAAATCATAACATAAACATTAAGATTAAGTTATTTTGCTTAATATAGTGATTGGAAATTTGCACTATAGGTAACTCTGTATATATGTATTTGTTTATGTGTGTATGTGTGTGCGTATATATGTATGCGCGTATGTAAGAATATAGCTACAAACACAAAAGGGCACATACAATCTGTTAAAAATATATTTCACAGCTACAAAGATGGGGGTGGGGGACAACTATGAATTGTTCCACGGTAGTGAGGCCTGACCATTGCAAACTAATTTACTTCTATTCATTATTTAAGTTAGATTCTTCAGTTTCTTCAATATATATATATATATATATATATATATATATATATATATATAAACAACATACAACGCCATCCCACTTGCTTGTCTTGAACGTGAAGCCTTTTACGTAAGTACGGATGGCGATAACTGACGAAAAGTCATCTCTGAATACTAATTAAATTTGCGTTGCATGCAATCTACTTTCTAGTGGATTTGTAAAGTAAAATCTCAACGTCGAGACAGGATGATGGAAGAGAGGTAAACAGTAATCTATGGGGCGGGTGTTTGCGTCCACTCACGTCTGCAAATTAAAGATAAAGAAAACAGTAACGTTAGCTGTATACAAAATTGTTAACAAAGGTCAGAGAGGTTAAAACAGCACACGACTTAAAAGGGCTAATTATATGACAATCGTCAATTCTTTGATGTATATCCGTGTGAGGGTTTATGAGTGTGTGAGAGAGAGAGATTGTATGCTTGTATCTGCTGCTACAGTGTTTGTGTGTAATGTGTGCGTGTATACATATATATATATATATATATATACATATA
>NC_068997.1:17223202-17223444 GCF_001194135.2 Octopus bimaculoides
CACACACACACACACACACACACACATATATATATATATATACATACATATGCATATATACACAGACATACATATATATATACGTGTAAAGAGATATATACACAGACAGAAATATATATATTTATATATATATGTATATATATAGATATATGTATATATATATGTTTATATATATATATATATGTATATATGTATATATATATATATGTATATATACATATGTATGTATATATATATATATA
>NC_068997.1:17223695-17225784 GCF_001194135.2 Octopus bimaculoides
TGTGTGTGTGTGTGTGTGTGTGTGTGTGTGTGTGTGTGTGTGTGTGTGTGTGTGTGTGTGTCTTCTCATTTGCACATCACTATTATTAGAGGAATTTAATCGTAAATTCCGTTGGTCACTCCCTTGAGTGCTGAGATACTTATATTAATGAGAATATAACAGGATATTAGATGGCTGCTTGGTAGTTATCTTCCGCAATGTATCTCATTAATTTGGAGTGCAATTAGAAGACGGCTTATTTCGTCAGAGAGTAATTCTAATATGATGTCACAGCAGATGAAGAATACAAAAAGAGTAACAAAATGAGAAGACTAAGAGCAGAAACATGAACTCAACTTTGGTTGTTGGTGTCAAAAAAGGCAATATAGTTGGACTAACGTTGTTAATCTAAATTTATATCTTGCGATGATATTTGCAGGCCTTCATATAAGAAACTAGCCCAGTCGACAGGGTTTTAGCCGAAGTGTGTAACTGTCCGGGGTTCGAATACTAGCTATTGCTGACGGGAATTTGCTATAGCAAAGGTATTTAATTAATACCAGTCTATAAACTGTATCCTCTTTTCCTCTCAAAACATATCAATATATATATATATATATATACCTATATCTCAATGTCAATCTTGATAGAGTAAAGCTGCGATCAAATGAACGCATTCTGCTCATTACCATTCCGTCATATTAACTAATGCTTCATTCCTTGTTTTCAAGTCATTTCGAAATTACAGAGAGATTTTTCTGTAATTTTCACTATATATATATATATATATATATATATATATGTTAACTATGTTAGCACTCATTAAAATATATGATTCTGATAATCGTCTATTTATAATTACATAGTGTATATTTATTCATGAAAGCAAAATGGAAGAATTAGAAAGAAAGTGACGCTGTGGTAGATGGCACTTTGTCAAGTTTTAACCCAAATAGATGAATAAGACCTGAAATAACGTGATTGCGACACGAAAACCTTATGTACACGATATTATGGACTTCTCAGCTAAAATTGCAAACAGTGTTACCGTTCTACGTTGACATTGGCGTGAACATTGAAGGTATCAATCCAAATCTTGTTTAGTCGAATCAATCCCCAACAGTTCTTATCTTTTTTTGAAGGCCTGGTGCTTATTCTATCGGCTCGTTGGCCGAACCACTAAGTTAAAGAGACATTAACACACCAACACCAGCTGTCAAGCGTCTGCTAATCTACTTCATCGAACTCTCCTTAAGCGCTTACCACTCCTTATATGATGGATTTGGCAGACAGGAACTGGAAGAAGCCCGACGTTCATGTACATGTGTGTATATGTGTGTGTGTGTGTGAGAGAGAGGGAGAGAGAGAGTGTGTGTGTGAGAGAGAGGGAGAGAGAGAGAGAGAGAGAGAGTGTGTGTGTGTGTGTGTGTGTGTGTGTGTGTGTGTGTGTGTGTGTGTGTGTGTGTTTGTGCGTGTGTCTTCGTATCTGTCGTGCTTGTGCCCCGCCATCGCTTGACACCGGTGTTGTTTTCATCCATGTAACATAGAGCGGGTTTGCGAAAGAACCGATAGAATATGTACCAAGCTTAACGAAGGGTAGATACTGAAGTCGATTCACTTGAGTGAAATCTCCTCAATGCGGTGCCACAGCGCGTCCCCGGGCTAATGACTGATATATCCAAAAGATATTAAAGACGACTTTTATATATACACAGCAATAAAAGCGTATAAGAATATGTCGTAATTTTTATCTCTGTGGCCGTGAGTGCGGTTGGGTTTCTAAATGACTAACAATTGACATTTACATCACGCATGAATGGACATAATTTATGCTACATAGAAGTGTTCATATTTGTGCGCATTGGAAAATATATATTTCAGCTGATTGGGTGTATAATTTGACAGTGTATATATATATATATATAAGAATATTAAAGTGTAAGTGTATGCGAGATTATGACAGTCGTAGAATTTTTGTTTTATACATGCATATAGTCACTTTCATTAATACAAACGAACAGCTATACAGGCGCGTTATACAAATAGACAAGGATATACATACACATACTATTCATATATACATATATACATTCATATATATATATATATA
>NC_068997.1:17226909-17228391 GCF_001194135.2 Octopus bimaculoides
GCAAACCTAAAATGGTTGTATTTTTGCGCGTTTTCCCCTCAAGGAAACTGCAAGTTATTAAACTCACAGCGTTCCGCAGATATGCTTGTACGTATGAAAATATACATTTAGATGTATATTTATATGATGTATGTGCTTATGTATCTGTGTGTGTGTGTGCGTGTGTGTGTGTGTGTGTGTGTGTGTGTGTGTGTGGGTGTGTACATTTATGTATGAATGTGTGCACGTATGTATTTTCTATTTTCTTTTATAAAGTTCTTCGCCAATTGAGAAAGAGCCGGTTTCTAACCAAGAAACAAGGCTCTTTCTTTGGAATTTTGACAACATTAATGTGACAGCCATGTACCCACACACAAGAATGCACACTTGTTAATTCACATATATACACACACAACTCACACATTAATAATGTAAAAATTCCAAAGAAGGCGTTTTTCTTTTGGTTTAGAAACTGGCTTTCTCAACTGGCTAAAAATATATGAAAATACTGAATATATATCAATATATACATACACAAACACACGCAGACATATATGTGTGTATATTTGTATCAGAAAAAACTATGTACGCAGAGATGCTTAATATGGCGTCGTGTGTGGATCTACACGTATTTGCACAATATATATATATTTGTATATTTTATGCATTGTGTATTAGAGACTTAAATTGTGGATGTGTTGCACACTTCCATATTTCGTGTTGGGTGGTGATCAGAGACTTTGTTACATAACTGTATACCCTAATGATAATATTTATGATTTTTAAGTTATCATCTGTGTGGTGATTGTGTAAGTTTCTCACTAGTTCGGTAACTATATTTTCGTTTTTTTTTCTTCATTCCATAATGTTGAAAATCCGGCTGAAATATCTGATATTTTCCTTTTGTGTACACATCTTATTCTTAGTCCACGATCATGATGTCAACTGTGTTAGGCTTACATTGTTGAAGGGATTTTGACTATAACTTTTCTCCTCTATAATTTCATGTCTTAACTAAATATGAATTCTGTATCGCTACATCTTCCTATGTATTTTATAACTTATAGGACTATTCTTTCTAGAACTACTGAATGATCCTTTTCTCCTTCTCAACTATTATTCTGAAATTTGTTGGTCTACTGCTTACGATAGTGATTCCAGTGAGCGTAAGACGATAATTGTACCTAATCGTTTTCGTTCAGCTATAACCTTTGTGTTCATCGGGTATTTTGCTTTTATTTACTCTACCTAATTTAAAAGAGTATTCTTTAGAGTTAAACCTGATATATCTATCACCGATCCAGTTAAACAATATTCATTATTTATCATACCATCGCTCTGAAACATTTTTGTCACATAGCAATGCGTGTTCGGAACGGAACGATTTGGAACGACTGATTGGACATTCAACGTGTTTTGATGATAGTACGTTTTGGCATTATAAGTAAATACACGCGCAAACGTACACAAACGCCTAAGTGCATAGAAATATTCACACACAGA
>NC_068997.1:17228401-17229679 GCF_001194135.2 Octopus bimaculoides
CGCGCAAACGTACACAAACGCCTAAGTGCATAGAAATATTCACACACAGAAAGAGAGAGAGAGAGAGAGAGAGAGAGTTAGAGAGCACGAAATTCATTACAATTTATTAATTGAACTCGAGTGACATAAACTCTTTCCCTCTCTTTCACACATAAGTAGCAATAGGCTAATATATATAAGCACAGGGAATGAGAAAGAATAAAGGAGCAAGGGCAGAAGGTGAGAAGCCTTAAAATGTCTGAAGTGAAACAAGGGCAGCGTCGTATCAGTGACGTCAAATGAGCAGTACCATAACAGATGTCCCAATACTTTTCCGTCTGCCGATTAGCAGAAAATCCTTTCACCAGATGTTCTGTTGACATAGAGCTGTTAAGTTTCTATAAAATGTATATAAGAGACGCTAAGATTTAAGAAAAAAGAAAAAAAAAAACCTAGAAATCTAAACCAAATAAACTGATTAACTTTTTCGTTTGACTTCAATTATTTCTATGGACTTATTTTTGGAGAACCAATATATGTAGATCGCCCAGCAAAGGCTCAATGTAAAAGAAATGTATAACAAGTTTTCCTTTATTTATTTGCTATGACAGCATATTTAAAGCAACTTGAAGTTTAAACCTGAAAGTGATTGACTTCGTAAAATTACGGGGCAAACTTGCATGAGTGGAACCTTCATCATTAAACCTAGATTTCGCTCTAAAACACTCTTTGAAAGAAAGCTGAAATACTTTAACTTTAGCGGTCTACATTAATATATAAAATTGATTCAGTTGTACATGTCATTACTACCGAGAAGCATATGATAAATATTCGCTCCTGATACTCATCCCTAATATAGTATAAATTTGTTTTACGGTCTATCGTTGAAATCTTGATATAGTTCATTTAAACGCGTTGTTTATACTGAACGACATAAGGCTAAGTTAGAAAGGATACGCAATAAAATGTTTTTGACCTGTTTAAAAATAATGATTTAATGGAGATAAAATTGCGATGTCTATAACATATATTAGTAATAATCTCATTCGTTCAACTGATTATATTTATGAGAAATATAATAACTAAAATGTTTATGACACACATACATAGGGACAGAGAGATAAGGAGAAAAGGGAAGTCATAGTCAATACTAGAGTATTATGGTATACATATGATACATATGCAATTGTATGAGTATATATCTATATACGTATCTATTTATTTAGCTGCGCCTCAACACACACACACATATACATTTATATGAGAGTGTGTGTATATGAATATATATATATATATATA
>NC_068997.1:17229789-17232707 GCF_001194135.2 Octopus bimaculoides
ATATATGTGTATGTATGTATGTATGTATGTATATATTTCTAAATATAATCCAACTCTGATAGTCATATACTAGCTGTACTTTTATCTCTTTAACTGACCTTAAGCACAACCAAATTAATATGAAATAACTGAAATAGAAGAAAATCCAGTCACGATTTCATTTTGAAGGTGTGTGTGGAGCTTCAGAAGCAGAAGTAAGCACAAGATCAATGTGAAATAAATCGATCCAATGGGTATGGAGACACCAGTGTCGGCTTGGATATATAAGCTACTCAACAAAGAGAGAATGCTAATTATGGTAAGGTATATAATACGATGGTAAATTGAACATGATCCAGCAGCGATCTCAAAGTATTCTATCTGATGAAGTGCCGGTTCAAAGCTTCTGCTTGGTCAGTTATTTATTTAATAATCTATGAAATAATTTATGCAATGGTTATGAGACTAAAAACCCAGCAAGTAGCAGCTGTTACTACTGTACAGATGTGATTGTTGTTCTTTGTAATTAATGCCTGTTTATTCCAAATAAGAGCATTAGACCCTTTTGTAAGAAAGCTAGCGAATGTGTACGACAACAAAGACGAAAAACAAATAAACAGAAAAAAAGGAGAACATGGTACACAATTACAAATACAAACAACATGAAATAACAACAGACGTCTTTCGACTGAGAACGAATCAAATAGAGCTGGCGTGTATGAAGTGAAAACCTGAAGGCAGAAACATGCGAGAGGGACACAAGAATTCCATACCCTCTTGCAGCTGCTATGTAAGTTAGTTTAAAAGTAACAAAAGTTTTCGGGTAAAAAACTGCGATGTAAAATATGAATGAGTGGAAAGAGAATATTTTATTTACTGTCAATCTGTAAAATTATTTTTGAAAGTACAATGTAGATTACTTACACGAAATGCGTGGCTATAAGCCATGTTCTAACAGAAGATTTAAGGCGAGCCAAGTTTCAATAATCATAGAAAACATGCGTAAACTTGGTTATTCCGGCTGAGTAGAGCTGATGTCTGCATTATACATTGTAGTGGCTATAGAAAGAAATATGTTAACGCGACAAGTATCCCTTGAGATATGTAAATAACACACACTGATGGACAGATAGCAAGCATCCACAGCGTCACCAATGTATAAAAAAAAATATAAACAAAAAACAAAAGAAACAGTGAAAGAAAAACCGTATCAACAGGGCCATGATTATTATGCTAATCAGATAAGAGACAGAGTGAAACAAACGAAATCTATCTTTAAATAAATTACGGGATGAGACGCAATGTTATCAGAGAATAAGGGGAATAGTTCAAGATATGCTGTTTTATTCTGCCGATGTGAATAATCTGCACGATTATTGGTGAAAGTGTTTGATACTATTCAATAGATGGCCAAACTTAAGTTTTTAAAAGCTGTATGTGGCAGAATCGTTTTTCTCATATGTCCTAGCTCTGTTTACATCCTTGTGAGTTTTATTCCGCCCCACTTCTTTATTCGTTTATATGGGTACCGATTAAATAATGATAGTGGTATACAATAAACTGATCTCCTTTTACCCCAGATTGTGCATAATTATCTAATCAAATTTGAAATATTTAATAACCGTCTGAAAGTTGTTGGCACTCCCTCGCTTACGACGTCGAGGGTTCTAGTTGATCCGATCAACAGAACAGCCTGCTCGTGAAATTAACGTGCAAGTGGCTGAGCACTCCACAGACACGTGTACCCTTAACGTAGTTCTCGGGGATAATCAGCGTGACACAATGTGACAAGGCTGACCCTTTGAATTACAGGCACAACAGAAAGTTGTGGTGAAAGTGTACAGCGGGGTTCGCCACCATCTCCTGCCGGAGTATATATACATGTAGATGTAGGCATGTACATACATGCACGTATATATGCATATACTCACATATTATTTGTATTATGTATGTATGTATGTATGTATGTATGTATGTATGAATAACGCTCCATTATTTTATCTATTAAAATGAACCTCTAGAGGATATCATCCTTTTTCAGTTTCTCCCCCAAAGACGCTTCTCTTTCGAAGGCGGCGAGCTGGACACTGGACAAGATGCTTAATAGCCTTTCGTCAGTCTCTACGTTGTGAGTTCAAATTCCGCAGAGGTCAACTTTACCTTTCATCCTTCCAGGATTGTTGTAATAAGTACCTTTTGGTCTTTGGGGACGATATAATCGATTACACTGCTCTGCTAGTAAATTTTTTAAAAAATAGTGATGATATATGCTCTGTTATTCTCTCTGTCATTCTCTTTCTTTTGCTCAGTATAATCGTCTGTATTAATAATCAGCTCTCCGTAAATCTTTTACTTTTTTCACATAATCTAATTAACTTCTGTATTCTAGGGTACTATCATTCTTGTTTCCACCCCTTTCTGTCTCTTCCTCTCCGATTCTTCCACCCTTCTTTATCAATATTTTGCTCTCTGCTCGCCTGACTTTCTGTCTTACTAATAATCACGAATGTGTAACCATGGCTTTTACATGTCGCTTCCTCGATCGCTCTCAACCAAATTCAAAACTGTTTGTTTATCTAGCCTAACATCAAATTATGATTACCCTCACCCCCATCCTTTTCTGACACCTCTCGCAACACAACCACTACTTTCATATTCAACCTTTGAACGGATTGACAGAAGCAAGGAAATCATTGCCAAAAGGGATGACACGGACTTGCACTATTGCAACATGCATAAATGCTACATAAATACGACATACATGTATATATTACATACATACACACAAACAGACATGCATACATACATACATACATACATACATACATACATACATACATATATACATACATACACATATTTGTTCAGTAGTCTCTGAGGTACGGTCACGTGAAACCCTAAGTTTGTGAAATTTCTTCCGGCTTTAATAAAATAATATA
>NC_068997.1:17234782-17236057 GCF_001194135.2 Octopus bimaculoides
ATATATATATATATATATATATATATATATATATATACATAAATGTACATTGGACATACAGCTACATACACAATTTCATTCCACAGAACCACAGATATCCTTTCAGCAAAGAGATTTAGCAACGCAAATACATACTTATATACGGAATTACATACCACCAATGCTCACGAGTAGATTAACCTCAATGTTAACAGATGCTCTCACACTTGCTAACGGAAACTCAATACCTCAGTGAATGTACAGCCTCAATTCCTTCACTTCCTTTTCTTCTCTCTCCCCATCTGCCTCTACCCCTCACGTTTCGTTTAATATTAGTTCTTTCTTTATCTATCGTTCCCTCAACATTTCTTTCCTCATTTATTTCTCCTTCCCTTGCTACTTATACACCTATCGCTCTCCCCCTATATATCTCTCTTTCTCTCTATCTCTCTTTCTCTCTCTCTCTCTTTCTCTCTCTCTCTCTTTCTCTCTCTCTCTCTCTCTTTCTCTCTCTTTCAATCTTTCTTTCACTGCTTCTTCATATTCACTGTATGTCTCACACCACGCTCTGTTTACTTTCACTGCTTTTTTTGTTTTTTTTTGTTTTGTTCTTATATTCTGTCTGTGTCTTTATATATTTCTATCGTCAGCTCATTCTCTGTTTGTCTGCCTATCTCTCTTTCTCTTTCTCTCTCTATCTTTCTCTCTCTCTCTCTCTCTCGCTCTCTCTCTCTCTCTCTCTCTCTCTCTCTCTCTCTCTCTCTCTCTCTCTCTCTCTCTCTCTCTCTCTCTTACGCACACACACGCTCACTCATTCACTCACATACAGGTTCAACTATAAACATACATGCGCGTTAAAGCACACGCAACATCGTACTCGTTCATTCTATACCAATGTCCGCTTTAGCGCTGAAGGCAGAAATGATCTGAAAACAAGAATGAGAGGCAGAATTTCGTGTTTTCAATTACTGTTACATGTATATGCACCACACACACACACACACACACACACACACATACACACGCGCATGCATGTATATGTGTATGACTATACTAGTACGCATATATTAGTATATGTGTATATATATGTGCGTATATTTCTACATATATGCACATATAAGCATATACATTTATGTATGTATATAAAAATACATATATATATATGAAGTGATTGAGATGTAATTTGGCAGTCAACACACGATCACCCCCGACATAACAGCGTGGGTGAGCTATGCGTAATAGCCCGCCCAAGGATATGTTTACTAACACAGAAAGTTTATACGTATATGCATATAC
>NC_068997.1:17238201-17241330 GCF_001194135.2 Octopus bimaculoides
TATATATATATATATATATATATATATATTCCTCGTGACCTAGTGCTTATCTAATTATAAATGCTAATGTTTCTCGGAGATTTTTCTTAGTTTCATTGTCTACATGCATCCGTTTTCAGTACGTTACATGTTAGTTTATAAATCTCAATATTTACCAGCTTTCCCCTTTCTACAAATATATAACAACTGTATACAGGTTTCTAATTTATATGAATATAACTAAAATAAGAAAATGCATTTGTTTTTCCCTATTCTTTCTTTTTCTTCGCGATAGATACCTCATTCTGTTTTTAAATATTGATTCAATTTATATATCCTTAACTCTATTGCATCATAATTCACTGCGTCCATTGGAGATGTAACAGGATCCACTTACGTATATTTTTGTCTCCAATAATGAAAATTCTATTTAATTTTCATAAGATGCTTAAATTTAATCTAAAATAGCTCTTTTTCTCTATCATGATTTAATTCCAAAGTTACTTCACATTATGTTGTATACATTTTATTTTCTTAACAAACAATTTGCAGCTGAATTCGGAGAAAGATTTCTATGGCAAAATGTGAGAATAACAGGGTATGTGGTCTTTAAACCAGCTTAAAATCGCGAAGACAACCTCCCTTGCAACACATCTTTCTTCCTTGAAAATCAAATGTCAAATTGAACAATATGGTTTTCTATTTGTAGGATATCAGAAAAAGCAAGGTCGTGATGGTTAACGATGAAATGCATACAATCTTTTCATCAGTGCACTGTTCATTACGTAGAAGCAATAATGAAACACCAATATTAACAGTGTGAACATTAGCAAAAATAACAATTATAACGTCAATATATAACACTGATACGATTTTTGTCCTTTGGTAGGAACTGTTATTTCCTATTTACTTACCCCTAGAATGTATGAAAAATGGCTAATATTTCCTTTAAACCTGTCATTTGTTACTGTCGTGTCGACGCGCCCAGGCGAAGAAGTAGGATCTCCCAAGACATATAAATAGAGGTAGTCTGGCCGTGGTAGGTGTGTTGAGTAGCAGTCGAGTAGCTGTTGAGTAACGGTTGAGTAGAGACCATCCGAAGGTGCTAGATAGCAGTAGCGTTGAGACAGAACGGTTACATTTATTCAAACCCCAAAGAATCCGTCTCAACACATGGCTTTGACGCTTCCCAGCTACTCCTGCTCATGATATGGTCAAGTGGCTGAGGTCAAGCAAATGACAAGCAAATATATAGTATTCAACAGAATATTTACTATAATGATATTTCTTCTTCAGCAACTCAGCGCTGAATTTCTCTGAAAGGTAATGAAAAATAGATCAGTTTCTAAACGTTGGTGTCCAGACCACAAAAGCAAAGTTTAAAGGGAACAGATGTCGTTACGTCTGCAAATAGGAATTAACGCTTAGGGAAATAAGTAAATAAAAAACAAAAAATTTGTTATATACATTGTAGTCTAATGTTAACAGTTTTATGTGAAGCATTTTAATCGTTTCACCGTATTGAAAGAATATGAAATTTGCAGTATATAGATAAAATAAAATAAGATGAGAACATATTTACTATCATCTACTCCTTTTCTGAGATTTAGCAGATATTCTCCTATTGCACATCACTCATTGGATTGCGGCCAGGGTGTAGCACCATCATCAAAGCGTTCAGTTGGTCATATCAGTGCAAATAATTGCTTTGGGACAAGTAAGTTTTTTTTATCCAAATTTATATTTATTGCCCATCAAATGGAGGACAAACCTTTCACTCCGGTAAGCATAATTAAGGACACATATATACATATATTTTCTTTGTTAATTTCATTTTTATCTCATCGAGTTCAGAAGTATGAAGCTTCACCATTACCTATTATATATGAATCTCTGTGTTTGCTAGTTCGGCCTGTCACTTCTTTCGCGTCTATATTTGAGTGTTCTCTAGCTGAAAGAGATGAATCCAGCACTATTACTCTGTCAGATTTTCCCTGGCTTGCTTTCGATCAGATGTCACAAGACGGAGGAGAAACTTTCGTCATGCTAAGTTCATTGTGCAGAATATTCTCAAGTCTCTCAAAGGGTACGCTAACAGCATTGGCTATTTGAATTATTGTCAATTGCTTGTTAATCAGTGGGGTCGATTCGTTCGACCAATATCATTCAAATCCGTGCCCCAGTATGGTTGCAGTCTAATGGCTGATACATTGAAGTGTATGAACGCACGTTTATATACGTATGAGCGCAGTTTTTGAGGACATCAGGGAAGAAAGGTTAATCGTGCTTTTACATGTATGTAAATTTGTAAATATCATTAATACAAAGAAGAAAATATATATACAAACGCTATATGAAATATTTATGGAGAGCTGATGTCATACAGCATAGCTTAAAGAAAACTAAAGATGTTTTATGTCGAACACCAGGTGGTAGGCTTTTCACACCGGAAATCCAAAATAACAAAAGGCCTAGTTAGAGGGAACCTAAGTCAGGGGTATAGATGCCACTGTAAGGCACGGCTCCTTACCACTCGAATGTAAAACGGAAAGCGGAGGAAAGAAAATAAGGAAAAAGAAGGAAAGAAAATATACTTGATTTAAAATACAATGGAGCGCAATATGTACCACTTGTGACTTCATACTAAATATTCATAATTAGCAGTTTCATTTGGGTAACATTTTACTTATCATTTTGTTATCTTTTATCTTCTACTTTCAGCTATGACACTGTGGCCATGCTGTGGCCATGCTGTGGCCCCGCCTTGAACAACTATGCATGAGCCTCTGTGTTTCGGTATTCCGAGAGCATTTAAGTTTCTGCAGCCTTTTAAAGAGTCACTGATTCAGTTCATGATAAGTTGCACTCTCTCATTACAGATCACACCGAATGCGAATACATTTATAAGGAAACGTCTCACGTGTTTATTTAAAGAACTTACTCTTCTACTCGTTTAAGTAGGAACACGCAAATGGATATCTCCACTCACTCGTTTTGCGGTCACAGATTTGTTAAGACACACGCATAGAGTCACATACAAATACACAGGGAGAGATGCACGACGCGCGCACGCTAACACATAGACACGTGCATATATCTGCTATATATATATATCTGCTATATATATATATATATTTATATATATATATA
>NC_068997.1:17241595-17242425 GCF_001194135.2 Octopus bimaculoides
TTTATATGTATATGTGTATATATATGTATATACACACAAACATCTGTATGAATATCCATATATGCACATATTTATGTACATACATGTATGCCTATTCATCTAATTATGTATATATATGTATGTGTATATATATGTGTGTGTGTGTGCGTGTGTGTGCGTACGTATGTGTGTGCGTGATATGCATGTACCTTTATATATAGATGTGTTTATGTGGTGCATACATAGAAATATGCATTTACTTACGTACATATATAGAAAAATATACATAGATATATGGACACGCACACACACACAAACACACCCGCATACACACACACGCATACACACACGCATATATGTACATATACATGCTCATTAACTCACGTATACACACGCACACAAATTTACACACACACGTACTCATATTCGCGTGAACGTACCTACCTACGCGCGCACACACACACACACACGCACACGGACAAACGCACTTACATCCACACACACACACATATACCTACACAGTTGCTCGAAGAGGAACAGAAATTTATACGCGTACGCAAACACCAGCACGCACAACAACAAGCAATATTGGTAGGACTATAATTTCTAAAACAGCCTAGCTACTGTTCTCAATTAACCTAGATATCTGGAAACTTCTTGCCTCTCATGCGAACACGGCTGGTTTTAATCCTGCGAGTACTTTTATTACTTCAAGTGTGCGTCTTTTGCTTATCTGTGATGTAGACTTCTAATTAGAGCAAACTATCTCCCAAATACTGACTTATGCTTTATATATGTATGTATATGTATATATAAATATAAATATATATATATATATATATATATATATA
>NC_068997.1:17243026-17245653 GCF_001194135.2 Octopus bimaculoides
CCATCTTACACCTTGTTTTTTCTATCCAAAAAGAGAAAGGCAAGAAATTTGTGGTTTTAATTCACTTTATGTATATGTGTATGACAAAACAGACACATACATACGCCTGTCTGTACGTACACATACGTATCATGTGTATGTGTGTGTGTTTGTGTGTGTGTTTGTGTGTGTGTGTGTTTGTGTTTGCGTGTGTGTTTATGTACGCTCGTGTGAGTTTGTGTGAGTGTGCGCCCATATACATATGGATATTTTCAATATTCTACACACACAAATATATATATATATGTGTGTGTGTGTATCTTTTGGGGATGTATGTATATACATATATATATATGTCTGTGTATATCTATGCGTCTGTGTATATACAGGTGAGTACACATAAAACATGCACACGCCTAGTCATACACAAAATGCGTGTACGTGCGTGCGTGCACTTGTCTGTGTGTATTTACGTGTTGGGCTATAGAAATAGCGGTGAACGTCTATGTAGCAAGAATTAACATTTCTATATTCATTAAAATGTAACGAATACCGCTGCTGTTCTACCGAAGTTTCATTTAATCATTCATATATGCAGCAATGATATATGAATAAATACATACACACACACCTACACACATACAAACAGGAACAGAAATACAATCATTGACTCAGGTACATGGTAAGAATGGTGCTTCCCAACCAAATGTTTAAGGTTTCAGTCCCATTGCGTGGCACCTGGGGTAGGTGTCTCCTACAATAGCCTCGGGCCGACCAAACCCTTGTGAGTGGATTTGGTAGATGTAACAGAAAGACCATCGCACACACACACACATACATATGAGCGTGTAAGTGTGCGTGTGTGTGTGCCTTGCGGTATTTCTCCCGATCACCACTTGACACCCGTTGTTGTGTGTTTACGTTTCTGTGCATTAGCGGTTCAGCGAAAAGGAATGATAGAGTAAGTACTAAGCTTAAAAAATAAGTCCTCGATTCCGTTTCTTCGACTAAAACATTTCAAGGTGCTTCCCCATCATGGCCGCAATCAAATGACTGAGGGAGGTAAAAGAATATAAACAAGAGCACTCAGAGAGCGCAAAACTCCGTCTAGGCACAAGCTCCGAAATTGTGGGGGAGGATTCTGTTGACTACATCGACCGAAGTACGCAACTGGTACTTATTTCATCGAACGCGAAAGGATGAAAGGTAATGTCAACCTTGGTAGGATTTAATCCCAGAACGTAAAGACAGGCGAAATTCCGCTAAGCATTTCGCCCGACGTGCTAGATTTTCTGCCAGCACGCCGCCTTATATAATGATATATATTCTTTTCTACTCCAGGCACAAGGCCTGAAATTTTTAGGGAGTGGGGCCCAGTCGTTTAGATCGAGCCAGTACGCAACTGCTATTTAATTTATCAACCCCAGAAGGATGAAAGGCAAAGTCGTCCTCGGCGGAATTTGAACTCAGAACGTAAAGACAGACGAAATACTGCTAAGCATTTTGTGTGCTAACGTTTCTCATTTCTTTATTGTCCACAAGGGACTAAACATAGAGGGGACAAAGAAGGACAGAGAAAGGGATTAAGTCGATTACGTCGACCTCAGTGTGTTGCTGGTACTTAATTAATCGACCCCGAAAGGATGAAAGGTAAAGTCGATCTCGGCGGAATTTGAACTCAGAACGTAACGGCAGACGAAATACCGATACACATTTCGACCGGTGTGCTAACGTTTCTGCCAGGTCGCCGCCTCAAATCATGATATGTATTGAAATATAAATGAGAGGGTGTGCACGTGTATCAGCGTGCTTTTGTATGCATTACGTATAAGGTGTGTGTTTGCGTGTTCCTGCGTGTGTGGGTGTGTTTTTATGTGTGTCTGTATGTGTGTGAGTTCCACTGAAAGGATGCATACAAATACATTCGAAATATGTGGGCTGATTAGAGATGAACAGATACAAGTGATATGTGATGGATGTACGTATTTTTCAACAGATAACTAGATATAGATGTAAATATTTATAAAGATTAGAAGTCATAACTCTTCAAGACTTTACCTCCATTATCTCTTACGAAGCTAAAACAAAATACACCCATAGCTGTGCATTCATATACATACACACATATATACTTATATACATATAGATATACATATATATTCATATATATACAGCTATATGTATATATGTATGTATGTATGTATGTATGTATTTATGTATATGAATGTATATAAACATATAGGTACATTCGTATATGAATAGAAACATGCATAAGAGGTATACAAATGTAGATCTGATGTACCGAACATAATGTTACGGTTTTCAAGATGAAAGGAATAATCCGATACACCCCATTCTTCTTAGCTTTACTTGCAATCATTATATTTACGCTATTTGTGTTCATATCCAGTGTTTCATATCTGTCTCTCTGTTTCTGTCTCACTTTTATCTCGCGATGTTTTCTCCTCTCTAGCCACTACACATTCTTTATTTTCTCTCCTTGTTTCTTTCTGCGTTCCTTTCCGTGGAAGAGCGTATGCTCGAAATGTTAGAGACTATTTCACTTCCCGAGCGTTAAACTAATACATCCGTTTGTTGTCTACTCCACCTGTGTTCGTCTTTTGTTATTTTTATGAATTCTCCCTATA
>NC_068997.1:17250071-17256424 GCF_001194135.2 Octopus bimaculoides
TATATGTGTATATACATGCATATATGGATACAGGACATAAAAAAATGTGAAACACAATGAGAAACGAAAAACGAAAACAAAAACGAAGACAGAAAACGAACTTTTTTCGAACAAAAAAAACAAAAAGAAAAACAAACAGAGAAACGAGAAATGCAACATAAAGAGTATATCCCTTCGCCTGTTGTCCCTGTCCATCTACTTCGCGTTCGAGGGCAAGGACAATACGCGACCTCGCTGGAAAAGTCCTTCCTGCAAAGCAAATTAAATAAAATTTGGAATTTTTTGCGGAGGGTGAAAGTGTGAACAAGAACAGAACGTTGAGAATAAGACAGTAAAAACAATAAAAACAAGTAAAAACAAGTAAAAACACGTCAGTAAAAACAAACGGTGAGGGCTGTTGGGCCAAGACGATAGAAAAATAAACACTTTCACCCTGCGCAAAAAATTCCAAATTTTATTTAATTTGCTTTGCGGGAAGGACGGTTCGAACGAAGTCGCGAATTGTCCTTTCCATCGAAACGCGGAGTACATGGACAGGGACAACTGAAGAAGGGAAATATTCTTTATGTTGCATGTCTCGTTTCTCTGTTTTATTTCGTTGTTCGAAAACAGTTCGTTTTCTGTCTTCGTTTTGATGTTTATCTGGGACACAGACTTGAAGGGGTTTTAAATCAAACAAATCGAGCCCAGGACATGTTTACTCAAAGCCTACTATCTATTCAATTGGTACTTTTGGGACGAACGTAGTGTTGTTGGTGAGATCAACAGAGAAAAATACTACATCCAGTGAGAGATAAATAGCATTTAATATACATAGGATTTAGAATTGAAGTAGTGTAAATTTCATGCCTCTGTTAATAAAATAGTCTGACGAGTTTTCTTAACGTTCCGTGTATTATCGGTTAATCATTTAGGCTCAGAATACATAAAAATTATTCTCTAATAAAAGTGAAAATGAATGAGAAAGAAAAGAAAATTATGTATGTAGGTATGTATGTATCTGTGCGTGTCTATATATATATATATATATATATATATATATATATATATATATAAACATAATTAAGGGATCAGCAAATATTTGCTTCACCATATACCGAAGTTCAGAAATAGCAGCTAAAAAAGCTGAGAATCCCACAGATAGCATCACTTCGGTATATGGTGAAGCAAATATTTGCTGATCCCTTAATTATATTTATATATATATATGAGCTTTTAAATAAGTTCTCCACCAATAATGGTGCTTTCATACCGATGGGCTTGGTAAAAAATATGAATTGTTAATTGATTTATTAATTAATAAATTGATAATCCTTTACCTTTTTAATTTGTAATAATTGTTATATATATATATATATATATATATATATATTTATAATCGAGTTGCTAATAACACACAAAGGATAATTGCCAGTTTATTACAGTTCTTTCTTACACATCTTTTTAATAGATAATGGACACATTTTCTATTACAAACACTCCATTACAAATGAACATAATCATCAGATGAAGCATAGTTGGGCTCGACAGACTTCAGCCACATCCCCGCTGTGTTCTTGGGATATTCTTTTGTTTGTTAAATTAAGTTTCATGTGATGATTACAGCTTTGTGCAACAGAGTAACGTCCTGATTCTTCTATTAAAAAGAGAATGTTGCTGTCTTCAGCGTAAAAGCATTTCATTTTGAAAACACAAATATTACTACTTTGTATGTATGAGGGATGCTGAAAAGTTCCTGGCTCTAAAGGTATCGCAAAAGGTCTGGTTGCAGACCCAACCTTCCGAATTCTTTTACAAGACTCAGAAAAAAGCTGAAGCACCGCTGCAATAAGTGTGTGAATCTGAGAGGCGAACACGTTGAATAAAATCACAATTAACTGTCCTTCCCGTATTTTCTGTTACCCAAAGTCATGAACTTTTCGGCACTTTGCCTCCGTATATGTAGCACATCTGTCTATGCTTGCACACGAATCCTGCCACCCTCCGTGTGCATTGTTATATTGATATGACTGAATCCAAATGAAATTTTAATTCACAACTGAATCGGTTGTTTTACTTTTCATCCAAGGCCTTAGAAATATATTCTCGCGTATCTGTACGTTCACAGCGAAGCTAAAGACATCATGTGCGACCCCGTGCATTTATTTATCGCCAGACTTCGTGGATAAGAATTCAACCAAATGGTCAAGGCTTCTCATTCTTATTGCTTTCGTTACAGATTTGGGGTTCAGCTAAAGATATTACTTTCGCATAGGAGATTTTAAACTGTAAACTATGTCTCAAGGTTTAAAATTTGGACAAGGAAACAAAAATATATTGATAAATATCCTGTTTTATGAATCATACATGTGTTTAATATAATTACAAATGGGACGCTTTCGAAACATTAGCATTATTGTGGATTTTCTAAAGCTCTACTATAAATCAAAGGAAAAAAAGAACGCCCTTCACCAGAGACTTCTTGCGGTACACCTGTATAATAATGACACTGCACCTAACACTGGCGGCGCCCCCAGATACTGCTAGTGGCGAACAACTGGATTAAGTTGTCCGTTGTTTCTCGAAACTGGTTTTCATTTGATATTTATGCACTTCATATGTATTGATATGTTGTGATATTATTCATCGAGGTCTACTAATGTGAGGGCACACCCTAAATCCACGTGAAATCGTGCCCCTGGTAAATCCTGTGCTAAAAAATCCTGTGCTTTATGTGTAAAGAGGAAACTGAAAATAAACCGGCAGACGACGAGAGGAGAAAGGGAAACATATGTTGAGTCTTACCTCAGAAAAACAATCCAAAACAAAGAAAAGAACACAATGAACCGCCATGCCTTATCAAAGAAATCAATGAATGGCAACGCCTGCAGATGATGCAAGAGAAGAAAGAAGGAGTAAAGTGAAGTAATTAAAAGATTAGATTTTAGACAATTATAATGAATCACAATGTTTTTGCTTTGTGTCTTGAATGGCGGAAAACATTCGTTTGATTTCACCATAGTTTGTATTGTAGTTTTGTAGCTCCTGATAAGCCCAAAAGAAGCAGACATTTACAGAACTTTAGAGACATTTTGCAGATTAGTAATTCCAGTTATATTTATATCTCGTTCAATCGAGTGACATTGCAGAACATAATGGCATGAATTGGTTGATTGTGTGGCACATAATGTTGCAGTTTGATCATGTTCTACTAATTCCACTGTCCATTGTTGTTTGCTCTTACTGTAGTTGAGTACCTTACTAGACAGATAAATTCTATTGTTAATGTTCCACCTATGACCATCTCCTATATATCATATCCGTGATATATAGTACATCAAAGATCACATCACCTGTACTTTTACTTTTGAAAGTTGTGAATGTAATATTTTGAGGGAAATTCAGCTACTATTTTTTAAAAATAAAAAACGCATATGATGATCCCTCATATTTTTGATCTTATTGTTTTTCACCCACAATCCAGGCCCTGATTAGGGAAAGCAATGAGCAAAGGCATTCAAACTGCAACCAATCCGTCTGTCTTTAAGGCATATTGTCTTCAGGGTACATTTTTCTAAATACATTTTATTAGTGCGTAGGAAGTGATTTGATGGAGGTTTGATTGCTATTTCTAGCAGATTGACGCACTCATAGAATCTACGTTGCTGGGTCGCCATACGTCTCTCTCGGAAGAATCTGATGGCGACCACAACACTGTCGGGCGAGGTGAACTCGGTCTGAACACGCCAGCTGCCACGGCTCCTATCAGCGTTATTGACGTGTACACGGCGTCAGACAGTCTTGTCATTAAAGCTTCCTTTATTTTTGTCAGCTTGTGGGTATCTAGATGTGTTAGTATTTCTCACATAGCATACTTTGTAATTAGCTTCATTAGTATAGTGTAACATCATTCTGTGAAGTTTATAGCTTTTCACGTAGTTCTTCATATTTACTGCCTCAATTACATTTTTCTTGATTACAGACCACATCATTTGTGTTATAAAAGGCATTATCTATTATATTGCCGTTGTCATATATTTAGCTGTATATTATATGTGAGGAATATATTCTTTATAATGCTATGTCATCTCTTCTAGATAAATATAATTGTAAATACAATCGGTACACATCGGTCTATTATTTTCATTATTAATATAACCATTATTCTTGCTGTTCTTCTGCTATTATAGCTAATACTTACATGGCAATGTAGAGGATCCTGATGCACAGCATATGCTATAGCTGAAACACCTGGTAAACTACTTTACTTTCATAAAACTATTGTCGTCTTTTGCCAAGCGTAGACCCAGATTGCACTCCTGGTATCTGAAATGTTATCACATACCCACAGCCGTCCACATTCTAGTCAGCCCAAAGCGAATACGACAAATAAGGTTATTGGCAATATTCTAGTTGGTGACATTAAATAACCAAGCAGTTGATTCTGCATTACTCTGGTAAGGATAGACGGGTGGTTTTTTTTTTCGCTGCATAGCTTCTAACTATGGCAAAAAGTGTCAGAGAGGTGGACAAAACAGAGAGGTCTTAAAATAGTATGTCTCTTCAGTTATTTCTGCAACACCTTCAATAAATTTTACCAGAATAGGACATACAACTCGTGAATGGACAACCGTCAGTGAGAAAACTTTTCTGAAAAGTGGCAAACACGGCCTTGGTAGAAACATCAATGGTGAACATATACATGTAATTCACGTCCGAATTTTGGAGACCATTTTCCAGTAACAGACAAAGCAGACATACAAATATGTGTCCATCACATTTGTTCTAGTTGGCGGTCCTTTGAGAGTTATCTTTACGAGCATCATATGATTTTGTTTTTTATATGTTCCTTGCTTCCACATATTCTCTATTCTACTCGATTGAGTCACTGTCCAATTTTATTTGTAAATTTTCCAGATTAAGAATTAATTTTACATGCAAATAATATAGGAATTGGAGACATACTACGAAGGTTGATAGAAAGGTTATGGTACTGTCTGCTGCAGTTCTCCCTCTCTCTCTCTCTCATGCTCTGATGCTCTGTACGTATACATACCTGACATGTCTATGATACACACCAGTGTGAGCATGCTTATATATATACACACATACATAAAGGTTTAACGAAACTGCTCATACACTAGAAAAATCTCCTTCCTCAAAAAAGATTAGTAACATCTCATACCAGATTTCATTATATTTTTAAAAGAATAATTTTGTCTACCAAATCCACTCACAAAGTTCGTTAGCTCGAGGCTATAGTAGAAAGCATCTGCCCAAAGTGTCAGGCAGGTAGACTGAATCTGGTACCGTGTGGTTGGGGAGAGAGCTCCTCACCAGACAAACTTGCCCTTGACTATATATATGACAACCTTTTTGCAAATCATTTGTATATTCCCCGTTCGGAGATGAAGCACAACTTGGGCAAACTTAGTTCATAAGAAATGATTAAACCGAATATCAGTAATTCAGTAGACAAATCTTTTCCCTAGAAAGGGCTGTCTTCCATCATTTCATCAACAACATTATCATTAGCTGCATCAGCATTTGAACCAACACCGATAATAACAGTAAAAGCAGCTATACCATAAATATTCCTGCCGGTGTGTCTTTGACTAAATTATGATTGATGAGACTAATTATACTGAATGGGTGAATCTTTACTTTCAGACTATAACTTGTCAGATATTACCTGTCAGACATATCCTTCCAGACATTGCTTGTCACATGATGCTCGTCAGTTATCATCTAATACTCACTCTGTAGCTTATGTTTCCAGATCTAAACCGACATTGTTATTAACTCAACAAATTGTCTCTTTTCTAAAAGTTTAAGTCTGGGCTCACATAGTGAGTGTCAGAACCCATCTGCCCCACAAAATTTATTTACTTAATTAAAATTATTGCACTAGAGAAGGAAGGGAAAAGGATAAATAAATTTAGCAATTAATTTTGGTGAAGATAAACAAATCGAAGAACTTCGTGCTTCAAACTTCTGTAGTTATTAAATGACTTTATAATCTCTATAATCCAAATAATCTTTCGCAGGTTTTCCACATAGAGAGGCAAACAATAGATTTTCTACCGTCGATTTCTGCATATACATACGTGCTCGCACGCACACACACACACAACCCCCCCCCACACACACATATATGTATGATATGTATGTATGCATATTTGTATGTATGTATGTATGTATGTATGTACGTATGTATGTATGTATGTATGTAGGTAGGTAGTTAGGTAGGTAGGTAAGTAAGTAGGTAGGTAGGTAGGTAAGCAAGTAGATAAGGAGGTACGAATGAATGTATGCATCTATATATACATATATGAGTGTGTATGTGTATAATTATGCATATATATATATATATA
>NC_068997.1:17256893-17259902 GCF_001194135.2 Octopus bimaculoides
ATTTTGTATATATATATATATATATATATATATATATATACTCAGAGATAGATAGATAGATAGATAGATAGATAGATAGATAGATAGATACTCACACCATTATCAAATGTGTATGCATAAAACTTAATGGAGTCATATTCATAACTTAGGTGATCATATGACCCCTTTACTGCGGAAAGCAATTACATCCACGAAAAATTTATTCACCGTTAACTTCGGAAAGTAGTTATATATACCAATTTAACATTAGTTAAAGATGTTTGAAATTATTTTCTGTTAAGATACGTTAAGTTAATTGATGCAACGTGACTTGCAGAAAATACCAATTCCGTTTTTCCTTTATTTTTTCCTTTTTTTTTTATGAAGATACTTATCTTTAAGTCTCAAATAATCGTTAACTTTAATTTCGCAGTGAAATGATTATAATATGTGGCGATATCATAAATTTTCCAAAAGTGAGATTCAATTTCCTAACAAGAGCTTTTCCCTAGTTTATTTCTAACCGTTTTGAATTCGGAAAAAAATGTTCTATTCATAACAATGTCCTTAATCATTAAAGGTAATGATTCGTATATGTTCATCACCTGTGTAATAGTAATTCATTAAATATTTGTCAAGTCTACTACATTAAATAACTTAGCCCTCCGTATTACTGTTTTTTTTTTTTACCATGTAGATGATGTCTCCATGGAATTCTCTTTCCTTTTACAACTATTTTCTTAGTGCATAATAATTCATTTAATACTGTGGAATTTATAATCTTGTCTCGAAACAACATATATTAGTTATTTTCAGTCTGTTAGTGATATGATCGCTATAGTAATAGTTATACGACTCATGATGACTGCTTTTGTATTTTTGAAATAAATACGAAAGCAAAACTGGGCATATTGTTTTTATTAAATGTCACAGGTCGTTCAATTCACACCTTTTTTCTGAGGAACACTTCTTATAGTGTAATTCTTCTGTATGGTATTATATCGTTCTTTTGCGTGTATATTATGTATTCGAAGAAAGAAAAAAAAAACGGACGGTCGTCGAGTTGTTGACGATGGAATGGTGCCATCTCTCCGGAATCTAATGAAGGCTCTGTTTACAGAGATGACACCATTGATAAGAACAATGATTGCAGAAGTTAAATTAAGGAAAAACAACATTATGGACAAACCAAGCAGCGGAAACCATCCACTGAGACCAATGACAGAAATCAAAAGGGAGTGCAGAATTGTTTCGTGCATACGTACTAGTTTCAATCAATGATCAAGTCGCTCAACTAGTTCAAACTCCGCCGAGGTCGACTTTGGCTTATATCTTTTCGCGGTCGATAGAATAATTATCAGTTGAACACTGGGGACGATTTAATCGCCTTAACCTCTTCTTCGAAATTGCTTGCTATGTGCCAAAATTGGGAATCTAAGTAATTAAAAGATAATTACAGAGATAAATCTTGCACGTCGCTTTGTGTTCAGGTTGTTTAGATGTACGCGATCATAGTGTCCGGGGTTTCAATTCCTGGTCTAGAATACGTGTTTTGTTCACGAACACCGAACTTCATTGACACATAATAATAAGGCATACCGCTCTCATGGTCCCGCTCTCCCTATCCCCCAGCAGTTACATCCAGGATGTGTCTTGAGTCAAATAATGGAAGAATTGAGCGTGTCTTCGTCTAATCGAGACTTACATAAGCACAACATTTGCAAAACATTGGAACATATGAACAAATCATGTTCGACCGTGAATACCGGTTTGATTCCTGAATAAGATCATAGTCAATGTAATCTTTGATTAGAGATGAACACATAACGAAAATATATGCAGACTTTTAAACATCGCAAAGTAAGAGTCGGTGATGAAATCATTACTTCGAACTACTGATAGCAGCAGCTACATTGTTTCCCCATTTCACACTCTACAGTTTAATTTACAGTTTAATTTAGTGACACTCTTTCATTGTTATCACTTTCTGGTTGTACATTTTAGGTATAAATAACTGGCTGATAACATTAAGCAGATGTAACAACTTCAACGCGTTCGGGATGCCCTAATTTTGAAATAAATAAACGTTCGATAACATTTTCCCTCTATTAAAATATTAAAATCAGCCACTTTCAATGCATATCCCGAAAAACATAGATCATTATGGATAGAGTGCCTTTAATCATAGGACTAATTCGATCAGGGTTGACTTTCACCGGAGTTCAGCTGGAGGTCAAATAAGAAGAACATGATTAACGTCAGCACAAATAAGTGCAAGTCAGTCAAAGAAGAGTAACACAGTCTACACAATTACCGCTACTTAGCATCACAGACTAATAACAACACAACCGTAGCATCGCCGACATAAACTAAGTCGTACGTGTTTTGGCTCGCCACCTTCTATCATGAATGAAATGACCAGACATGTGTCTTCAACTGCTTCAATGAAGCAACGTCTTTTTTTTTTTAAAGGGGAGTTCAGCAAAGTTTATCTTAACGTCTGCTTCGTAACCCCTGGCGCCTATGTGCTGCTCATTCGACATTTCAACTGCTGTGCAGCACGATAAAGAAAATAACGTAAATAATATCTACACTTACAGAATCTTGATTACTGTTCCATATAGTTATCAATGTGTCTCTATATTTATGTGTCTGTATATACGAGCACATACTTATACACACACACACACACACACACACACACATACATATATATATATATATACGTATATATTCGAATAAACCTACTTAGATACATACCCATATGTATACGTTTATATATATGCACACTTCATACATTAATATGCGTGTGTTTGTCTTTTTGAATAAGTATAATTGTAAGTATGTATCTGTATAGACGGGAGAAAAATAGAGAGAAAGAGGGGGTGAGAGAATATGTGACATTCTACGTATATATTGTTAATATGTGTCTGTAAATGTGCACACAGTCATACATGTATGGGAGTGTTTATAATCATATATATATATATATATATAAATATATATATATACATATATATATATATACAT
>NC_068997.1:17260703-17261698 GCF_001194135.2 Octopus bimaculoides
ATACATTGGTTTTACAACTTGGCACAGTTAAAGAGGCCGGGGGTAGATCGATTACATCGACTCAAATGTTCAAGTGGAATCTATTTTATGAACCCCGTACAGAAGAAAGGCAAAGTAATCTTCGGCTCCAGCATGGCCGCAGTCAGTTGACAGAAACAAGTAAAAAATGAATGGATATATATTCATGAGTCCAAATACTTAAATGTACGTTAGGAAATTGTCTTAGCCCTTTTGCCTCCGGACAGTTGAGTTCTGTAGTTATTTTGGCGATTTAAATAAGTTTTGACTGTTATTTCCAGCAGTTAGACATACTTAGTATGTCCTTTGATTATATATATATATATAACGTGTTATGCATGGACTCAGTACACGATGCTAGAAATTTTGACGTGAGTCAAGGATAATGGACTACTCCAAATCTTAGTTTGATTATCTGCATAAATGAAGTCAGGATAGACTAGTTTATATATTGGCATTTAGTCGTATACATTATAATAATGAAGTCAAACGATATAATGCTATTATCAAGGCATTAAGTACATACGTTTCATATAATTGTGTAATATATAATAGAAAAGACATCCCTTACGCAAGATCTTCATCAGTTAACACAATTCAGCACCATGCTAAACATGAAACGTACGAATCATATGCTTTCAAAAGTTTGCGTCCTTTGGTTTGCGTCCTTTGGTTTGCGTCCTTTGGTTTGCGTCCTTTATTATAACATAATATTTACCACTTCCGAGGTTCCGCGCGCTATGAAACATACGCAGCCCGGATGTTATTTAATCCATCCCTAAACTCTTGTACTGTTACTTGTATAACCGGAAACCCTGGTTGCCTAACGTAAAATATATAAAAATCTTTTTCAGCTTATCGTACTTCGATACAAAAAAATCCCGAACCTTCCACCTCAAGAAACAACTACTGTAAGTATTTTTATGTTTACTACGGGTTGCTAACTTTTATCCTACACTTCGATCTTTGCTTCTTTT
>NC_068997.1:17266562-17272230 GCF_001194135.2 Octopus bimaculoides
TATAAGTGTATATGCTAATGTTTTCTGATACATGTATGTATGAAAGTATGTATGTATGTATATGTGTTTGTGTGTGTATATATATATATATATACACATAATGTATTTATATATATGTACATATACACATACCTAATATGTATATATATGTGTGCGTTTATGTGTGTGTATGTACATAAATACATGCATCCATAATACAAACATACGTACATACATATATACATCACTCTTGAAGCGTGTGTGTGTGTATGTGTGTGTGTGTGTGTGTGTGTGTGTGTGTGTGTGCGTGCGCGTGTACATGAGTTTTAAGAACATCATGTAAATCATAAAAGTCACATTGAAAATTAACAAATGCTTTATTGCGAAGCTTTAAAGACATTGAGATCCCAGCATAGCTTTTTCTGAAACCAGAATATACTTAGCCTGAAAGTTATTCTTTTATAGCAAAGTTATTTTATATCTTACGATTTATATAATATAATTTCAAATGCTGTGCTGGATATATTTCAGAAACGCATATGCACTATTTACTCCAATATCTAGACCAGTGGATTTTCACAGAATTTTTGCTCTTTTCTCTACAATACCATAATTATAGGATACTAGCATGTCAAATTCCGAGCACATTATCCTCAGTTTTCCCTTAGAAATTGCTGTCGTGCTTATTATGTTTAACCATGGGCACAGTCTGCATGCTCAATTGCTATAGTATTTTAGCTTTGTCATTTTTCTAAAATAAATTTAGGATTCATATGAGAACGAGAAAGCTTTTACTGTATGCAACTGAAACTAAGTGACCAGACGTATATATGAGTGTATATATATATATATATATATATATATATATATATATAAGCAATTTGTTATATACAGCGTTGGCAAAGAAGCATCGATCATGTTATATAATTCTCAGTGAATGTATAGTGTGAACTAATATCTCGCAATACTATCTTCTTCTGAAATGTGGGTATATGCCCAGGAATTTCGGGGAAGGAATTAAGTGGATAGCATCGACCCGAGTGCTCAAATGGTACTTATCTTGTTGACTCCGAAAGGAGGAAAGGCAAAGTGAACCTCGACGGAATTTGAGCTCAAAACACAAAGACTGCGAAATGCCGCTGTGCATGTTGTCCAACGTGTTAACAATTCTACCATTTCGCCGGTTTATTTCGCAAAACTATATTGGTATAGGTACAATAATGGGTAAGTGGATGAGAAATTAGCGTAGCAACCACGGTATTTAAACAAATGCCTTCTAGATAAAATCCAGGGACGACAATTGCATGTAAATTAACGATCCCTTCGAAAAATGAATAATAATGTGTGAATGTGTAAAATCCTTATTATTGACATTCATATAAGACCCTTACATCGTGGGTATGTCTTCGAATGTTAATTAAAATGTTACAGTAAATATTTTTGGACTTTGTGGATTTGTAACATAACACTTTACCACAAAGATGCATTTTTGTTGATTATCTTATCACTCATCCAGGGGATATATATACGTGCAAACAAACAACAATAAACAGACATGCATATATGCACCCATACATACACACAAACACATACACTCAACCACACACATATCGTAGCACTCTGTCGCTTACGACGACGAGGGTTCCGGTTAATCCGATCACCGGAACGTGCAAGTGGCTGAGCACTCTACAGACACATGGATCCTGAACGTAGTTCTCGGGGATATTCAGCGTGACACAGCGTGTAACAAGGCTGGCCCCTTTGAAATACAGGTACAACAGAAACAAAGAGTGAGAGAAAGTTGGGGTGAAAGAGTACAACAAGGTTCGCCACCAACCCCTGCCGGAGCCTCGTGGGGCTTTAGGTGTTTTAGCTCAATAAGCACTCACAACGCCCGGTCTGGGAATCGAAACTGCGATCCTACGACCGCGAATCCGCTGCCCTAACCACTGGGCCATTGGGCCACCACTACACACGTAACCATATGACAAAGAAATCTTTTAAAAAATGGAAAAGGAAATGGAAGGGGAAATGGACCCCTACGAAGAGAATTTCAAAGCATTTTTACGAGAAGACAAAGAAATACAGCAAAATATTATATGTAAATAATTATAATTATAAATTCTTTGAAAGCAGTGTGAGTGACATGTATTAAATGCAACGACGAGGCCAGAAAGAATGTTATTTGAGGCTGGGTGCTGAGAAGAAGACGAGAGTCTTTTAGGAGGTTGTAGTTTTAGCTTTTTTTAGTGCAGTTGTTTTGTTGTTGTCTTTTTTTTTACGTAAGAGGGCAAAATTATGTACTGTTTATTTTGTTATTGGTCCTTTTTGGAACAGAACCATTGGTGAAATAACTGTCTTCCATCACCAACACCGCAACACTCAGTTAACCTATAAAAGTGTTTTATGGGAATACAGTTTAGTACTTTAGTATTCTGATGTGAACATCGGTTTAAAGCAACAGTTCATAACCTTCTAGACTTCGTATCTGCCTATGTCAATATCGATCAAATGATCCTTGCTAACTTTTATACAATCCATGTCAAGCAGAGATGATTCTCAGTACTCATGAGAAGTTCTCATTTCTTCAAGACATTTCAAATTCATTTATTCAGGGATCTGATCTTCGGTTGTACATCAACAATTATAAGTGAACTGGACATAATGAGCTCTTCTTTCTAATTAATTTAATTTGTGCGAATTTTTTGGATTCTATACATGACATAGTTTCGTTGTTTCATTTAAGAACATTTTTCTTCTTAGATATCTAATTGTCAGTTCAGTTTTAAATTACCTAACAATATAATAGGCAGAATATGGTCTAATGTACAACAAAATGATTGTTTACATAATACTGATAATTTACCTTCTAGAAAAACCAAAAAAAAAAAAAAGGCTTCTACACGGTTACCTAGAAATTGCATATTCTGTTTCGCTCAAATTACACCTTATAGTCTTGAAAAAAAGACCGAATAGATCGGATGATACTGTTTTAGATTAACATAAACTCCGAACAGTCCTTTGATCAAAGATCTGCAACATAAAAGGGTGACCCGTGATTTAACTACAATACGAAAATAAATAAATAAATAAAGAAACCAGCAAAAACTACTTCTGAAAGCAATATCCAAATAATATTTACATTATCCGTAAAATATATACAAATTCACAAAGCACAAAGACAAATCTAACTGTAGGCATGCACATGAAAATTACGCGCACATAGACGCAGTATCATGCTTACGCAAACACAATCACAGAAACTCTCATACACGGGAACATAAATACACACATTATCCACAGATATTTGAGATGGATATTATTGCTTATATCTGAACCAGATACTCAACAATTTACATTTAGTCATAAACTTGAGAAGCTTCTAAGAAGACCCACTCTACAGTTACGGTACTGATGAGGATTTCAAAGTACTTAAGATCGTTTTTTTATTAATCTTGTCTGTATTCACATCCTTGTTCTAACTTACAAACCTATCCCCTTTCTTATCGTAATTGGTTAGCTCAATACTTGTTAGTTGATATTGTAATTTAATAATTCTAGTTCTCTTTTGTTAATTAACAATAAATGAAACAGAAAATACAACGGTTAGCTGTGTTTAAATCCACTTATAAATTTCACCAGAAACAACTACTATTACGTAAATACTCCCATATGTGTCTATTTAATGATGTAGTGATAGCTAGAGAAAACAACAACCCCATATTCACACATACTCATATGGTGGTGACCTAAATTCGATCCAGTAACAGGTAAATTATAGCATTAGAGAAAGGTAGACACAAAGGACAGAGCGTTCGCAATATATGTGCATGTTTTTGTGTCTGCGTATATACGCGTTTACGTATATATGTATACATATGCGTGTGCGTTCGAGCGTGCAAGTATGTATATATTTCTGTGCGTATGAGCACTCATGTATGTCTCTGAAGTTAAGAATGTCGCTTGGCATCACGGGATTCCGATTTGTAAAGTTTTCTCTTTTCTCAGCCAAATTGTGTCCAATGTACTTCGACAGCAAATAGTCTCACATTTGGAAAGGAAAATGACAAGTAATTTAATCATTAAATGATATTATATTTTCATTGTCAGATAATTGATTTTAATCAGTATTTTAATACCTTGGACTCTAATTATTTAGCACTTGCTTATAAAGCGTAACCTATTCAAACCACAGTATTGGTTAATGTCCATAATTATGTCCAGTCAGCATATAGGAATTCAAACATTTGTCATGAAAATTTTTGTCTTTGTATTTGGTTTGCAAGATTTAATAATGTAAAATTGGGTGATGAAACAGATTTAGTTATGTATTTGGAGGGTCATTATGCCAGTAAGAAACACATGCACTGGTTCTGATTCTTTTATTATTAGTAAACATAAAAATAGTGAACTGGCAGAATCATTTGCAAGTCAGGCAGATGGCTCAGCTGTATTTCCTCTGTCTCTACATTATGAGTTCAAATCCTGCCGAAGTCGACTTTTTCTTTCATCCTTTCAGGGTCGATAAAATAAGTACCAGATGTAATCGACATAGCACCTCCCAAAATTTGCTGCCCTTGTGCAAAATTCGAAGTCATGGTTAGTAAACATTCAACAGTTTAACTCTTCGATTAATTATTCTTCGATTAATTATTCTTCGATTAATTATTCGGCGATACGCTAAATCAATTAAGTTTGTCAGATCCTTTAGTCATTATTTCCAACCTCAACAATGACATACCGCTGCTACTCTAGGCCTACCTGTTACCTGTTTTACAGATTAGAACCGCATTGATGGAGTTCGTATACAATCAAGAGGTGGCATATACTTTTATGAAGCGGAAGCGTCTTGTGATTTTCTGATTTTGCGAAAGGAGAACGCAATGCATTTATAGCGCCATGCTAGATTGGCTGCAACTTATGATATTTTGCAAGATACTTGATGTCAAATTGCATGTTGAAGAATATGTTTTCTGTATCTTATGCATTGTATATGCAAGACATAGCAACATTGGAATATTTTTGTATATGCAAGACACAGCAACATTGGAATATCTGAGCATATCTTTGCTCAGATCTCAAATGGTAATGGAAAAACTCTAACGAAACTAGTCGATTGATTGATATGATAGACAAAAAATTTTTAAGTTCATTGATTTGATACTCATTTAATTCCCCCATAATAATAAAAGACATAAAATATAACCGGTGCATGCATTTATTATTGGCATAATGTCCCATCCCAAGACACAATAAAATACCATATAATTCATATGAAGCATAAATCCGAGGAAACATTTTGCAGAATGTTAATGTTAAATCAATTTAAGAGAAAAGCATAAACGTTACATATTCTCGCTTCTATGGGATATAAGACACATGTGTTAAAAATTAGAATTTACTGTACATAACTTAAGACCAGCGAGTCATAGATGACTTGTATTATTTATTTTAAAGCAAACTAAAACCAAGATTTATGATTCTGGAAATTAGCATGAAATAGGAATCGGATATATTAGAACACGAATTGATAATTCATCTATAAATCTCTTAATCACCATCGCCAGTGTTCTCACCTTTCAGTTACGTATATATATATATATACACATACATATGAATGTATTTATATATGAATACATATATGTATATATAAATATGCATATATATATATATATATATATATATATAT
>NC_068997.1:17273132-17275667 GCF_001194135.2 Octopus bimaculoides
ATATTTATATTTATATTTATATATTTGATCCTTTATATTGAACACTCAATATTTCATCTACATTCAATACTTTCTTTCATGGTGCCATCCATTTTTATTTTATTTTATTTCATATTATATATTGTATATTATATTATATATTGTATATTCCATATTCTATACCCCACATTGGTTCTGCAGGAATATAAATAAAACATAAAAAACAGACAGTGTTGGAACTCTTTTAAACAAAATAATATATATATATATATATATATATATATGTATACACACACACACATACATATTTGCATGCCAAAAAATACATTCAAAAGTGTGAGAGCATGTAACGACGTCTATACTTAGGTATTTGTTACTAAATGCTTCATCTAAATTGTTTTTTAAGATATAAAGAATTAAATGATAGGGTCATCAAGCATCTGGACCACCCATTGTTAAGAAGTATGGAAGATGTTTATCTTTTCGCTATGCAACTTTATATGAGATATCATTAACGGAAGCCTCTGCCTTTTCAACATTTGGCCCCAAGGGTGTGCCGTATTTAAGACAAGGTTATTACGGTTTCAATTAAAATTGTTCAGCTTCCCAACGTCTTGGAACTTTTACACAGAAGAAAAAAATGCGCATATGATATATATGTATATGTGTATATATATATATATATATATATATATATATATAGAGAGAGAGAGAGAGAGAGATAGATATAGATATATGTTCGTATCTATTAAAGAGATGGAATGGGGAGAGACAGACAGACAGAGGAAGAGATACTTGTATACAGTTTTGCACTGCCGCATGTGTGTATGTAAGATATATGTATGTGTGTGCGTGTGCGTATATATATATATATATATATTTTTTTATTCTCTTATTCTTTTACTTGTTCCAGTTACTTGACTGCGGCCATACTGGAGCACCGCCTTTAGTCGAACCTATCCACTCCAGAACTTATTCTTTGTAAGCCTAGCCTCACTGCTAGAATACCATGTCTTCCTTTTAGGCTGTAACTCATTTTTCTTCCGATTAGAGAATAGTTAGTAATTATTATTTTGTCTACCGATCTTTTACTGAAAAATGCACCATCTGCGCATCAGTTCTTGAAACATTTGCCTAAGTCTATCTACACACACTTTTCTTTCCTTTCTTCTCATCCGGCTTTGGATTGTACTACGATAACTACCTCACTTTGTACCGATAATTCGGGATTACCTTGGAACTGTTCCGAGAGAATATTAGCATAAACCCTAACCGTCATCATTGCTCAACTGATTTTGGTCATTCTCTTGTCACCTTAACTCTGGCAACATTCACTTCTCCCTCCATGTTGTGTCAATATTTAAATTGTTTAAATATATGAATATCATAATATGCTCTTATACCGGTTGCCTTTTCTGAGTATTCAATATGATTCGGAAATCGAGTAAGTCTGTAGGTTTTTTTCTTTTTTGCTTGTTTATTTTTCAATCAACGGAGAAACAACTGGATTTGCTGTGTTAGAAATATCTACTTTATATGTTACATATATTACATCGTACCTTGAAACTTTGTGAACTGAGATCCCGTTGCCAGACGACACAATCTTGATATATAAAATAAAGAGTTAACACTTACGGCATGCAAATTAGTAGCTCCAGTTTCGTGTAGCTACTGCAACTGTTGAGTATTTAAACAGAATGACTGCTTATTTTCTTGAGCGTGTTTCTTATGAGTTTCAAATAAACCTGGAAGGTCGGTTAAGTCTTCAATCATTATTTTCCAATCTATAGAGAAAAACATAGATTGCTCCTGCTTACTAAGCTACTGTATGTATTTGGTATAGGAGGACGACAATTCAACACACAGGTAAAAGATAAGAAAAAGGACACGTACCAGCCGTGGATATGTTCCAATACTCATCGACTGTCGCCTAAGTGTCATTACAATTTCTTCTGCAGTATAATTTTAATTGTATACTAGACTACCTGTTACCCGTTGTGTCACTGACAGTTCAGGTTATAAAATATTGAAGCTGATTTCAGTATGGCATTGAAATGAAAGTTAATTTTATAATGATTTAATTAAATGTTCAAATTTGTTCGTGTTTACAAGTTCGTGTTTAAGGTTTTATTGATTATTTAGACACAGTAGATGGGTTGTCTACAAAAAGTTGTTTCAATACATGCCTTACCCTCATACATGCGAGCATAATACACACGCATAGAAATACTCGCGCACACACACACACACATACATACATATATACATACATACATACATACATACATACATACGTGTCTATCTATAAATCTATAAATCAGTCTACCTATCTAAATATAAGCCTGATTATACGTATATTCTTCCATATGTATATCTATGTATGCGTATATATGCATATATAACTATTTAAATTGTTTCAGCTTCATAGCTGCCGTCATGCTGTGGCACCAGCGTTGACTGTGCTACACCATTATTTGAAACCTCCTCTGATATGTGGTATTTGATGAATGAGCTAGTTTGATGTCACTACTCCCATCTGACTCATGTGGAACACCT
>NC_068997.1:17275978-17281052 GCF_001194135.2 Octopus bimaculoides
CATCACTGCACGTCCCTCCCGCCCCCATCCCAGAGAGAAGAGCTTTAACTCTTTCAGTCACTCCCAGTAGCCGATACGCTACACTGAGGGCACCTTCTTTGTGCAGCCCCACTGGACTGCCCCGAGTCACGCCGTCAAATTCCTCACTGCGTGGTGATCCCTGCTGGGAGCGGCAGTCCAAGAGGCCGAGGACGAAAATCCCCACCGCCCCAAAAGACGACGTTCACCTTTTCTCTTGCTTTGAAATTACGGAGGATCCATCCAGCTAGCCTCCTGCGTTTTATTAGCAAATAAGAAAGTGCCCAGGTCAATGCCCAGGTCAATGCCCAGGTCATGCACTGATTTTGGTTCAGGGATTGCAAATCCTCCTAGACCAGTGTATCTTATCTGCATGTCGGTCACTTTTTTGTGGTGGTAGCGCAGGGCAAAATATGCCATCCGTGGGTCCCAGCGAATTTCGAAGTTACGACCTTCAGCGTGTTAAGCAGATGTGATAACACCACAACCTTGTATATATACGTTTATATATATACATATGTGTGTGTATGTGTATATATATATATGTACACATAATTTATACATATATATCTATACATACATACATACATACATACATACATATATATATACATATATATATATATATATATATATATATATATATATATATATATATATATAAATATATATATATGTAATTATACGCAAAGATTGTACAAATACGTATGTTTATATATATGCGTGAGTGTATGAGTGTGTGTGTAAGCGTGTATATAGCAATATATGCGTATGTGTTAACCGATCAGCTATTTCAGTTTGAAATATCAATCAATATTATATAATTAGTTCATTGACGTAAAGGTAGGATTTAGAGCGTAGGTTGAGAGAGCAAAAATAAAGATAAAATAAAATAAAATAAAATCCAAAAATATCGAAAAAGGAAAAAAAAACAAAAACAAAAAAAAAGATAAATAATGGATACATAAAACAAATAAAGACTATAACGAAATGTTTGAATTGATAAATACAAGAATAACAGAATACAGAAAATTATTTCTGCTAACCGAAGCGAAACTGTGCCATTATATGTATATAACTGTACAGTAATTTGGCTATTGTCATTAATTAGACTAGTTCATTTAATATAATACTGGCTATTGATTTTTGTTCACCTACATAGAAAATGTTACTTTGCGCTTTGTATGCTCCTTCACACACAGTCATGTATGCGTGTATACATACATACATACATACATACATACATACATACATACATACATATATATGTATGTGTACGTACGTACGTATGTATTTATATATATATATATATATATATATATATATATATATATATATATAGGTGTACACATATGTATATAAATATATGTGTACTTATGTAAATGTAAACGCACACAATTATAAAGACACGCGCACACACACATACGCACACATACATACGCATATATGTGTATACGTGGATATGTTCATATATAATTACATGCATGTACACATATGCATACATTTCTGTGAACGCACGCCTACACGTCTATGTGTTTATGAGCGTATGTGTATGCGCGCGTATTTTAGCTTTCATGAATATAATTGCACAGCGCTATGTATATCCGAATACAATGCCAACCCTCTCTTTGTACACACACACACACACACACACACACACACACACACGCACACACATATATATATAAATTTATGTATGAAAAGTATTTATGTATGCGGATTTTTTTTTTCTTCCTAGCTTGGTAACCGAAAGGTGTAAACCAAGAATAAATAATGTAATTATAAGCTTAGTTTAAATATGAATTCCTGTATGGGATGGTTATGTTGTTCAGCAGACTGTTTAATGGCAGCTAGCTTGAAAATAATTAGAAAGTACTAAGAACACTAGGTGGTCTCTTTCTGTCGTTATTTTATTTTTTATGCCAGGATGGCAGCTATAGTTTCTCAAAAAGAAAATATAGATCTAAGATGGAAAACCTACTGAGATGTGTACTGTATCTAATCTTATAGTTTTTACCACATTGCCTACAGGATGTGTATAGAAATAGACTCATACATAAGACGCATACCTAATTACATACACATATTATGGATATATGTTTATGTGTCTAATGATAATTAAACACTCATTTCGCTCTCTGCTACACAGCTTAGCTTTAGAATTCTAAATACGTCAGAAATGGAACTGAAATGCTGCTATTTTTGAATATCCTTCCTTTTATTGGTCTTTTCGTTTGTCACGAAATAATGGAATTTTTTTTTTATAAATGATTTCGAGTTTCGAATTTTAGTTTTTGTTTTGTTTTGTTTTGTTTTATTTGTTTTTTCCATCTTTTGTTGTTAGGAATATTAAGGAACATCGGTATAATATATTATTTGTCTGTTATTTGTGCCAAGAAACTAAGTTGCTTGTGTCTTAGAATTAAATTCAAATATCATAATACTTATGGCTGCTAGCCCCCCCACCCTCCGACCCCACTGTCATCACACATCCACACGCCCCAAACAATAGTAATGATATAAAATGAAGGTTCATTATTGAAAACACCAATAAAACCTAAGATGGAGTATCTTTTATTTGACATCGTCACCATCATATATATTTAGGTATGTAACCATCCGGATAAAAAATATCATTTGTCGAAAAACATTGCTTCATCATTCAATCTGAGAAGCGGATTTATAAACCAACTGGTTCATAAACAAATCTGTACAGTACACACAACACACGTTAATCTAGACGGTAGAAATCAATGATCCGCATTCTATTATTATTGGCAAATCCTCAAATGACCCAATCACAAACAGCGAAAACGGGACATTGTTTTCAAAGGTCAGTTCTGTCATTTGATGGTGATTAATTGAATTACACCTTATAAGTATACAATAAGAAATAAACTTTTCCCCGTCTTTTCATGAAACAATATAATTTTAAAGGATTCAACATTATTCCATAGACACTACGCATGAATTTCACTTCCCGCTTTGAAGATAACCGTTAAATATACACAAAATTCAGCAACAAGATTTCGATTTACACATCTCTTAACGGAATTATTTAAGTAGGTACATTCACGGTTCACAAAGTTTTGATTTTTATACTATTAATTGAAGATGCAATAAAGCAGTCTCCATAAATAATTGCCTTTACAATTTGAAACTTTTTGAAAACCAATATGGCGGCTCAGCAGGTTGCATGCAACAGACGGGGTCGAGGTGGATGTGTTCTGATGTTTCTAATTAAAATTTGTCTGTTTGCTTATGTTAGCCAATGTTTGCCAATGTTAGCCATCTTTTATTTTTACTGAATTTTTCAAATTAGAAATGTAATTTATAGACATCCTGTATGTATGAATAGTTTTTTTTTTGTGCTCTGGTTGTTGCACAGAGCTTTATCATTTTGTTACTCCAAACTGTATATGGATTAACTAGAGTCTTTAAACTGTAGGTTGACTGGAGGCACAGTTAAAACCTTAGTATGATTAGTCCTTGGGAGAACCATAGCCACTGGTATCCCTCCAGAGAAATTCAATAAAAATTAAAAAAAATTATAAAGAAGCCCATCTAAAATCCGTTTGATATATAATCCCTCTCTCACTCCGCCCCCCTCTTTCCCGCTCTTCACCTCTCTCTCTTTCTCTCTCTTTCTCTTGTGTAAACTGGTACAAAATACAATTAGGTTTGCTAACCATAAATATGTAAGAAATTCAAGTATATGGCATCTTGACATAAAAGGCGAATACGTTTTCCACCGAAATTATTAAACAGAACGGTGAGTAGGCTTATGTAGCCATGTTGCCAAGTAGTTTATGGCAGCTTTACTAGGACTCGGTAAAAGGAAGTACAGCGAATGTCTGAGAGACAAGAGACCACAGAAAGATCCATGAGAGGGATATAAATACGGGAGTACATCGGGAGTACATACGGGAGATTCGTGAAGGGAATATGGTGAGCGACGTAGTCATGAAATAGCGAAAGTAAAAATTCCACTAGGTCGGACAATTCCAAAATCTCCCAGGCAAGAGAAAGAACTGTATAGTTATCCAGGAGTATCCAAAGGATTGGAGGAGATCAGTCTGAAAACCTCCATGGCTGGGAGTGGTAAGATGTACTAAGGTAGGACGACATTACAAGAGCATCTATCTCTTCCGAAGGAATGATTATTTGCAGCCAAATACGATTACAAATAAATTCACCACCATCAATTCACCGTGAAGAACGTTCAACTCGAGGCAAGTTTAATGAGAAAATACATCCATAGTATCTCATCATTGATAGGTAAACACTATTTCATTGATAGAAAAACGGTGAATTGATGAAGGTGAATTTACTATACATGGCCAAATACAACCAAATACAGAAAGGGGTTAGTCGGTACTTTGTCGATATATAATTCTTATCGATCTCGGAGGGATGAAAGGCAAAGTAAACCTTGGCGAAATTTAAACTCAGATTGTAAAATCTCGGTAGATATCCCACCAACCATTTTCTCTGACTCATATGTTTGAAAAGCAAAAAACTTTAATTGCATGCAAAAACCCTGTAACATTTGTTGAAAGACAGGTTTGCTTCGGATAAACCGTTCGGGGATGTAAGGAATGAATGTTACCTGCGTCGGAACGAAGGTTACGCTTCGTCAATAGCGATATGGAAAACAAATTTACAAAACACAAGTTAATAACAATAGTATAATATTTCTTGATTTAAGATTAAGATCTTATAGGTGTATGTCTTTAGATGGCATCACCATGCTGCAATTAATGTTCAGTTCGCGGTGAGACTACTCTTTCTTTATCACAAGCCTTGGAAAGCATGGGGAGAATAAGGAGACAGGGCTCTAATTGGTTTCCTGACAAAATGGTAAATGAAGAAAAGACAGTGAGATAAAGCACTTTTCTATTTTGTACGTCCATAAATAGTTTTAAACAGTTGCACTTTGTCAGTCTGCCTTGATACACACATACATATACATATACTTACACACTCACACCCTACAAATATATATATAGGTGCATATGCGCAAGCATGTCTTTTTATTGAGGGTGTGTGCATGTGT
>NC_068997.1:17281539-17282038 GCF_001194135.2 Octopus bimaculoides
TAATCATGAAAAACAGAGATATTGCAGGAGACAAAAATTGCTGACACAATCATTTGCCTCATCTTAATAGCTTAGCGAAAAGTTTTCAAAGATTTACAAACTCACCAATTACAATATATTTACAATGATAATAATAGTATAAATGTTTATAAACAAGATCTAAATAGGTACACATACAAACACACACAGACAGACAAGAGCCAGCAAAGTATATACATAATATTTGATGCATGCATACATACAAACATGTGTAGTCTATTTACTTGTTCCAGATATTAGGCTGCGGTCAAGCTGGGGCAACGCCTTGAAGAACTTTCGATCTATCTGACATTTATTCTATCAGATACTGCGGAGGAATTGCTAACTTACGAGGACTTCGACACATCAAGACCGCTTGTCAAACAGTTGTGAGGTACAATACAGACACAAAGGTACACTCACACATATACGCATATATATACATAAATACTTACATACATACATGTATATATATATATAT
>NC_068997.1:17283991-17284595 GCF_001194135.2 Octopus bimaculoides
TATTTGTATAATGTGTGTATGTGTGCAATCAAATGAGTGCCCGTCCTTCTTTGTTCGCAAGAGTAGACAATTAAAGGAGTTTATATTAAAAACCCGTGTTGAAATTGTTCAATGAAAGTAGGTTGAAGTAGCACCTGCTCCAAGTTTGAGCCATTGTTGAGTCATCACTAGACATCTGCTGACTGCGGCAGAATTTAAAGCCGCCATTTATCTATATAGCGTAGAGTGATATCCTTTAGTTTTTATAAATTTTCATTTATCCTCATTATTCATTTTATCCCATTTACTTCATATATGCGTAGGTATGAACGTATACGCACACACTCGCACTCATACACGCGCATACATGCAAAGGTGCACACACGCACGCCCACACACGTACACACACATATAGATAGATAGATAGATAGATAGATAGATAGATAGATAGAGAAAGACAGACAGAAAGACAAAGAGTTTATGATTGTTTATTTGTAGCACTTTATAATTTCTTATTTCTATTTAATGTTTGAAAATGTATTATGTACTGATTAAATATATATATGTGTCTGTGTTTGTGTATATATATATATATATATATATATATATATATATATATATATAT
>NC_068997.1:17285754-17289583 GCF_001194135.2 Octopus bimaculoides
TATATATATATATACGTATGTATGTCTTCACTTGGAAACCGATGTTGGTGTGTTTACGTCCCCGTAACTAAGCAGTTCAGCAAAAGAGACCAAGAGAATAAGTTTTGGATATTGATTTGTTCGACTAAAGGCGGTGCTCCAGCATAGCTGAAGTTAAATGGCTGAAATAAATAGATGAATATAATAATTAAAGAATATACATATTCGGTTGGCAAGAAAGTAATTTTGTTTTTCGCAAATAGAATTACGATTGTTTTTAATGATTTCTGCCAATGTTATGATTTTTTTCTTTTGACATTGAACTGCTGTTACTTTTAGTTTACTTTAGAAGCAAATAGCGCGTAATTTTCTTTACAACCCTTAGTTCAGTTTCAACTTTAAAATGACATGCAAATACGAACATTTTCGCCTTATTTTGCCTTTTTTTATTACCGTAAAGGCAAGAAAGCTGCTAAGGTTCACCAAGCGATATTGGAAGTTCATGGTGTTAATTGTTTAACAGAACATACATGATGGAAATGGTTTTAAAAAGTCGGTTCTGGAGATTTTTCACTCAAAGATAACCAACGTTCTGGTCGACCTAGTGAAGTTCATGATGATTGAATCAAAGCCATAACAGGTCTTATAACCATGTATCTGTGCGACATATTGCAGAGAAGTCCAAATCTATCACACACAACAATTGAAAATTACTTAAAACGTGTCGGACTCGTTAATAAGCTCGATATTTGGGTTGCACATAAATTGAAAGCGATTCACTTCACACGACGAACCAATATTTGCGATATGCATCTCAAATTCAATGAAATCAAGATTATTTTGAAAGAAATCATCACTGGTGAGGAAAATGGATTGCCTACAATAGCATCAATTGAAAACGATCATGGTCCAAACGTAATGAACCAGCACAAACCGCATTGAAAGCTCAGTTGCATCATAAAAAGTTATGCTGTCAATTTGGTAGGGTTACAAAGGTGTTGTGTATTTTGAGCTGCTTCCAAGAAACCAAACGATCAATTCAGATGTTTACTGTCAACAACAAATGAAACTGGGGGAAGCAATCAAAGAAAAACTGCCAGAATTAGCAAATCGTAAAGGAATTGTGTTCCACCATGATAACGCTAGACAATACACATCGTTGCAATCTCGTAAAAAATTATTGAAGCTTGGTTGAGAAGTGATGTAACATTCACCCTATAGCCCCGTCTTTGCAACATCAGATTACCATTTATTTCGAAGTTTGCAAAATTCTTGAATGGTAAAACTTTCAATAATTATGATGACCTGAAACCGTACTTGCTTCAGTTTTTGGCTGATATGGACCAGATGTTCTATGAGCGCGGAATCATGAAATTTCTAGAAAGATGGCAAAAGATCATCGAACAAAATGAAAAATATATAATTAATTAAAGTTCTGTGTATGAAACAAAACACCTTCATTTCACATTAAAAAATCGAAATTACTTTTTTGCCAACCTTATACATATAGAGTGGAGGCGCAATGGCCCAGTGGTTAGGACAGCGGACTCGCGGTCATAGGATCGTTGCTTCGATTCCCAGACCGGGCTTTGTGAATGTTTATTGAGTGAAAACACCAACAAAGCTCCACGAGGCTCCGGCAGGGGATGGTGGCGAACCCTGCTGTACTCTTCCACCACAACTTTCTCTCACTCTTACTTCCTGTTTCTGTTGTCCCTATAATTCAAAGGAGCCAGCCTTGTCACACTGTCACGCTGAATATCCCCGAGAACTACGTTAAGGGTACACTTGCACGTTAATTTCACGAGCCGGCTTTTCCGTTGATCAGATCAACTGGAACCCTCAACGTCGTAACCGACGGAGTGCCAACAACAATACATATAGAATGCCAGAAGTCCGAAGTAGTGTATATATAATCGAAATGCATCAATATACATTAAATTTGTTAAAACTGCTGCATTAATCTATATACATGTTTTAGTCTGGTATATAGAGTGTTTAATATATTACCGCCCCTCATCGTACAGGGGATCCTTAAACTGATACGTTCTAAAAGTGTAAAATATAAACATGCATTAGATATTCGTTCCCAAATGGCTCGCTACACTCTCAAAGCGCCACACATTTAGAGGGATGTAATGTACTCGATTAGTTGACAAAAATATTTGACAGATAATTAGATAACAGCCAATGCTATCGACAGAACTAAATACCGTAAGACATTGTACTTCGTACCCCTAACCGTTCTTCTAGTTCAACTGATGCGCTAACCATCATGTTCCCATACGAAATAATCTTAAAAATGACAAATGACAAAATCGCCAAGTGGTTAGAATTCTTTGCAATTCTTGTGTAAGAAAATACAATTTGTTTATTTTATTTCCTTTTAATTTAGTTTAGGTTCTATTTTTACTAACTGGGACCGAGTAAGGAAGACTATATCAAGTTCAAAATTGAGTTATTTATATACCTTCTATGAGTTTGACTAAGAAAAACAGACACAAGAACATTATCCATGAGGCGTATTCGTGTTACATGCGAGAAAATGAGCGCAGCGATGTAATAATGTTTTCTTAACGCTAGCAAATCTGCCCATCTACAATGGAGGCATAATGTAAAGGAGGGAAGTTGTAACAGTAGTAAGTCTTGAGAAATGTGTAAATGGACATGATAGATTACTGGGTGATGTCTTAAGGATATCATATTGTTGATGATATGGCCTTCTATTGCAGCTATATGATATGTGCTTGCGACTAAGTGACATGCGATGGTGATTCACTCCTGAACTGAAATAGTCTCCCAACCTCTGTATCATGAATGGTTATGTGAACCACTCCCAACGAAAGCCAGAGCTTCCTTCGACCACTACATAAAACGTATTGAGAAAAAAAATGTTATTTAGATGTACTTTTATTTTAGTTGTATACACTATTTTACGTTTGGTTATACTCTTATACATTCAGAGTTCACAAATTTCCTAATTTAAATTATGAATCATATTTCTTTCGATGATATCGATATGGTTACACAACTTTTGTAGACGATATTTTTTGTTTGGTCGACACTAATTTTCAAATTACCTGATTCCGCTGCTCTACTCATAGCGACGTATAACTGGATGTGTGTAAACATCAGTGAAGATAAAAATATACCTACACGATCTAAAGTCTGATCATGTGCTTATTTTGCTGTGTATGATGGAAAGTGTCAGCTGTCCACAGCCAGCAGGTTAAGGTCACACTGGCCCATACCCACCAAAAAAGTTCGGGCCTTGTGCCTAGAGTCGAAAAGATTATTATTATTATTGCTATTATTAGAGGTGATAGTGGTGGCAGTTGAAGTATTATTATTATTATTATTAGCTATAGCAGCAGCAGCAGCAGCAGCAGTCGTAGTAGTAGTAGGAGGAAGAGGAGGAGGAGGAGGAGGAGGAGGAGTATCACCATCGGTGAAAGTAAATGGAAAATAGTATAGCAATAGAGAATTAAAACAGGGATCACACACGTAGAGTGTGGTACCAGGGAATTTTCGTCTAGCTCTACAGCACTTGTCAAGCATCAGTGATAAATGTTATTTTCAAACTCTTCCACTTTCTCTTCCCTTTCTAATTCATGACGTTCAGACTGATCTAATCTCCAGTACTCTCGATATATCGTATTACTGATAATGGAAAAATGCGTATCACTAATTAACGGTGTTCCCAGAGAAAAGTTATAGCGCTTAACCATAATTGTTATGTTTTCGAAAAAGTTTATTTATATATTTTTACATAACGAATACATAAACATACGTGTATTTGTAACTATATGAACGTGTATACATGCATACATTACATATATATATATATATA
>NC_068997.1:17290134-17292247 GCF_001194135.2 Octopus bimaculoides
TATATATATATATACACACATATATATATACATGTATATAGACATATATATACATATATATACAAATATATGTGTGTATGCATATATATATATGTATGTATGTATGTAGATACACAAACACATACACCGACATATACACACACACACACACACACATGTGTGTGCGTGTGTGTGTGTGTGTGTGTGTGTGTGTGTGAATACATGTATATATGTCACCAGCACAGCGACAACTGTATATTGCTATATTTCTAGAACACGAAATAGTGAAAGCTGTGACAATTATGTCTTTCTCACCGACATTTGTACTTTACTTGAACTAAGTTACATAAACGTGACACTGAAAGAGAAATCCCTGTTAGATATCTTTCGGATGGAGCCTATGACAGGGAGAGCATCTAAGTAGTTGGTCGAACCCGCTAAAATATGCAGTCAAAGTTGCATCATGTCACACGCTACTGCTTTTATTAAGACACGAACACATTGCCCAATATAGCACATGGTATACCTTCACAAACACGTTTTGTTGTCGACAAATATAGCTTTTATCAAATCTCTTCTCAGTTAGTATGTACTTTTGACTAAGGCAGAGTTGTAGTGAATGTAGTAGGTGATAGAAAAGTGGAGCAGCTGTGGTGTGACCGGGTGTACGTCAATGAATGAAAGTAAACGTAACGGCGCCAAACTTACGTTTTACCATAGGTAAATTTTGTACTGCCACTAGGACAGAAAAAAATAAACGGTTCTTTTTTATATATATAAGTGCAGTTGTTGAATTGGCATTCATAATACTATGCGTGTCATAAGTTTTGATTATTGGTTTAATGTGACACTATAATAATGTAGATAAATGGTATATGAAAGACTTTTGAAAATTAAAGACTTGACATGTGAAGGCAATCATTTACTGTCTTGAGTCAACAGCAACTAACTGGATGGTCATGTTTAGGAATGCACATTTAATCATGGTGTTGGCACTCCGTCGCTTATGACGTCGAGGGTTCCAGTTGATCCGATCAACGGAACAGCCTGCTCGTGAAATTAACGTGCAAGTGGCTGAGCACTCCACAGACACGTGTACCTTTAACGTAGTTCTCGGGGATATTCAACGTGACACAGAGTGTGACAAGGCTGACCCTTTGAATTACAGGCACAACAGAAACAAGAATTAAGAGTGAGAGAAAGATATGGTGAAAGAGTACAGCAGGGTTCGCCACCATCCCCTGCCGGAGACACACGTCGCCCACCTGAATCGAAACCTCATAGTACGAGTGTCGTTATAGGTGTTGTTGCCTCGTACGCAAAACGTCGGAAAGGCTACGGCATATCATCGTACCTGACCTTTTAACGAGTTTCTTAATCTTCCTCCTACGACTTCTACACTTTTATCGACACCGAAAAAGTGTAAATCAACGTTGATTTTGCGGTGATATGGATTTAGGGCGTAGAGAGTTGGAACAAACGTTTAAGTCTTTGTGTCTAACACGTTTACAATTCTACCGATAAGCTACTTTTCTTAATCTTCTTAACGAGCTACCTGTCTTTGTTTTTTTTATAAAAGTGCTCCACACAAGACCATATAAATTGTGAAATATTTCGGGATACGGCATAAAAAACATTTAATATGCAAGAATCAGCTCGTGATACATGACAAAAGAAATGCGTAAGTTTACGTGTAAAATTTATTCAAGTTTCATATACCGTATGATTTAGTACGCGGATGTAGGCATTCTGTGTATGTGATTGCGTATGTATGTCTGAATTAGTGTCTAATTATTGTACTTGTGTTTGATTTTTAGCATGCATATTACACATGATTCTGAGTGTGTATACGCTCGTGGTGTGACTTGTTTAAGGTGTGTTTTGTGCACGTCCGTACATGCATGTTTCAGTATTCTGTGTATGTAGTTGCGATGGTGTGTGCATATACGTGTGGGTGGGTGTCTGTGTGAGAAAGAGTGTCTGTGTATTTTTGGCTGAAATGTGTTTGTAAATACGTATAGAAGTGTGAAGAAGAAGAAGAAGAAGAAGAAGAAGAAGAAGAAGAAGAAGAAGAAGAAGAAGAAGAAGAAGAAGAAGAAGAAGATAAGAAGAAGAAGAAGAAGAAGAAGAGACT
>NC_068997.1:17293781-17297809 GCF_001194135.2 Octopus bimaculoides
TATATATATATATATATGCAGGGTGCGGTGAATAAACTGTCGTCTGATTTACGCAAAAACGAAAATAACAATGACATCTCTTTTTAACAGATATATTTACCAAAATTACATTAAAAATATCTTGAAATACTAAAGAGTAAATTTATTCAATAAAATCGCCATTGGCTTTGACCACTACCTTCAGATGTCTTTGGAATCACCTGCAACTCTTCTGGCCGGTTTCCTTGTTTAAGTTAGTGAATGCTGCCGTAATCCTTGCCTTCAGTTCATCTTTGGTATTAGAAGGAGTTTAGTTGGTTTCTCGCTCAACTGCTCGGCGGAATTTGAACTCAGAACGTAACAGCAGACGAAATAGCGCTAAGCATTCCGCTCGGCGTGCTAACGTTTCTGCCAGTTCGCCACCTTCATATCGTTTTTAGTCACTAAGAGAGTCGTGAGGAAATTAATATTTTCACGGCCGTCTCTTGACACAGCGAGACATTTTAGTGTATGATAGAAGGAAAGATAATTGCACTAGCACTCAGTAAGTACAGTAAATACAGCTGAGGAACGTGAAATGAAGTCACTCACTGAAGGAGACAATGCGACGCTTGATCCAAGAAATATAACTCTAAACTTATGATGATGAATTGAACAAGCCTTCCTCTTACGCTATGAGCCTTTGCATTGTATAGTTTACGACAGTATATTATCGTACTAAAGAAGATGCATTCTACGTGGTCGCTGAGACCCCCGAAGATATCACAGTCAAAACAGAGCCTATTGTTTTTATAAGACAAATGAAAACCGGATAACGTTTGTCCGTGACGGTCCCATACGAAATATCAAGCCTGACTGGGATCTAAGCAACAACAGCAAATAGATTAGACTGTTTTATGATAATAGTGCAATCTCACTAACACATAAATGTTGTAGCGAAAGCTCTTTATTCTCTCATTTCCAACTCCTCTCATTCGTTTAGTAACTCACTCACTCACTCAATAATTGATTCATTCGCTAATTTAGTCTCTTTCTCTATCTATCATTCTCTCTATATCTAACAGATACACACACATGCTCTCTCTCTCTCTCTCTCTCTCTCTCTCTCTCTCTTTATCTATCTATCCATCTATCTATCTATCTATCTATCTATCTATCTATCTATCTATCTATCTATCTATCTATCCACCTCCGTCACTCCATAAGTCTCCGTTTCTATTCTCTTAGTCTTCAATGCTTGTCAACCACCATTTCTTCGTTCCTGCTTCCCTCCTCTATCGCTCTTATCGTGAATGTATCTAATTCATAACGGAAATGATTTTGTCCGATGGTGAGAATCAATCCGGAACGACCTTTCTCTTTTATTCTGTTTACGCGTTAACGTTACTTAGTCACCTGTAGCTGATTAGACCACCGGACCATCATATATCACACACACGCGCACATACTACCGAACACACCCGGCAGTTGTCACGTAAACGCAGGCTGACTTACACTCATGCGCACAGACTTACACACACACACGTATATTATATATGCATGACACACGTTTACATACATCAGCATACACTCGCACAAAAAGTGACAATGGTACAACCCACTCATATACAACCACATAGGCACATTCATAACATCCAACGATAACCACACACCACTCAAACACGATCACTCATTCAGACAAGGATACAAAACTTAAACTCAAATACAAGCACGTACAAACACATCGACTCGCTGGCCAATGAGGGAGCGTAAACGGGGTTCTGCACTTGCTAGAAACAACAACTAAATCAACGTTAAATCAGAAACACAAGCTCTTAAAAATTCAATGAGATTCTAGGCTTCTTGCAAAGAGTAAAAGAGAAAAACAGAATGATCAGGATTAAGATGCCATTGATCATATATTTCCACGATTATGGTTGCCTTACATTGTAGTTGTTGGCACTCCGTCGCTTACGACGTCGAGGGTTCCAGTCGTTCCGATCAACGGAACAGCCTGCTCGTGAAATTAACCTGTACCCTTAACGTAGTTCTCGGGGAGATTCAGCGTGACACAGTGTGACAAGGCTGGCCCTTTGAAATACAGGTACAACAGAAACAAGAAGAAAGAATGAGAGAAAGTTGTGGTGGAAGAGTACAGCAGGGTTCGCCACCATACCCTGCCGGAGCCTCGTGGAACTTTAAGTGTTTTCGCTCAATAAACACTCACAACGCCCGGTCTGGGAATCGAAACCGCGATCCTATGACCGCAAGTCTGCTGCCCTAACCACTAGGCCATTGCGCCTCCACTGGTTGACTTACATAAACAACATAAAAACCAATAAAAACAAAGATATACGCATATATGCACACCAGCTAACGTTGGCATGTGTGTATATCTCATCTAGATGTGGGTGTGTCTAACTTTAAGTGTGTAGCATCACTGATATGGTTACATAAGTATTGCGTCACAAATGCATAATAATAAGGTTTATGTTATATCGCATTTCTTAAAATGCACGAAAGCATTATTTCTTTTATAATAATTATTATTATTATCATTATTAAACAATTAATTAATTAATCAAAAGACGGTGAGCTGTCAGAATCGTTAGCACGCCGGTCTAAATGCTTAGCGGCATTTGGTCCGCCTTCATGCTCTGAGTTCAAATTCCGCTGGGTTCGACTTTGCCTTTCATCCTTTCGGCATCGATAAATTAAGTACCAGTAAAACACTAGGGTCGATGTGACCGACTAGACACCCTCCCCGAAAATTTCAGGTCTTGTGCCTTTAGTATCTTTAGTTAATTAATTAATTAATTAATTAATTAATTAATTAATGCCTTCAGAATCGTTAGGACGCCGGACGAAACGCTTAGCGGTATTTCGTCCGTCTTCTGAGTTCAAATTCCACCGAGGTCAAATTTGCTTTTCATCCATTCAGGGTCGATAAAATAACATTTGAGAGAGAGGAAAAAAGCCTCCTCCTAGAAACAAAACTCGGAAGAAAACCAAAACTTTCAGATAGAGACCGTCGGACTCTTACGCGAATTTGTTAGAAAGCATCACAAAAGGACAGCTCCCAAAATTACTGCAGAGTTTAATGACCACTTCGAGAACCCAATTTCCACAAAAACTGTTCGCCGGGAGCTGCACAAAGCCGGATTTCACGGTGGGCTAAAATAAAAAAAAAAGAAACACTACTTTCAAAAACAAACGTTGCAAAGCGTTTAGAGTGGAGTAAAAACCTACAGATTCGGTCCCTAGAGCAATGGAAGAATGTTATTTTATGGGACGCGTCATGTTTTATCTTATTTCTGAGCCGCGGCCGAGTATACTTGTGGAGACAGCCAAAAGAAGCATTTGACCCAGATTGTTTAATTCCAACTGTTAAACATGGAGGCAGATCTGTGATGATCTGGGGAGGCTTGGAAATTCATGGTAGAATTAAAAGTCAAGTCTATTCAAGCACTTTATCGCATCAAATTCATCCTATGGTTGCGGAACTGCTTCTGGAGGGGAACGCAATCTTTCAGGAGGATAATGCCCCAATTCACACAGCTAAAGTTGCTACTGAGAGGCACGAAGAACATTCTAGTGGAGTTGAATATCTTATCTGTCCACCACAGACCCCTGATCTCAATATTATTGAACTGTTATGGTGCATTTTGGAAAAAACAAGTAAGGAAACGATATCCTCCTCAATCATCGCTACAAGAACTGAAGACTGTTTTAGCTGAAGAACGGACAAAAATTCTATCTATCTATCTATCTATCTGTCTGCCCGTCTATTTTCTATCTCTCTGCTTATAACTATACTATATATATATGTATATATATGTGTGTGTGTGTGTGTGTGTGTGTGTGTGTATACATATTGATTCCCAACCACATGGTCCCGAGTTCAGTCCCACTGTGTGGCACCTTCTCTAGGTGTCTTCTAATATAGTCTCGGGTCGACTAAAGCCTTGTGAGTGGATTTCTAAGAGGGAAACTAGAAGATAAGATATATAAGATATATAAGATGTATAGTATATATATATATATATATATATATATATATATATATATAT
>NC_068997.1:17297958-17300082 GCF_001194135.2 Octopus bimaculoides
TGTTTCATTCATTAGACTGCGGCCATGCTGGAGTACCACCTTGAAGAAATTTCTAGTCAAATGAATTGACCCCAGTACTTAATGTTTTGCTAAGCCTGGTACTTATTCTATCGGTAACTTTCGTTGAACCGCTAGGTTACAAGGACGTAAACACATCAACAGCGATTACCACGCAGTGCTAGGGTACATACACTGGCACAAAGATACACACACACACACACACACACGCTCACACAAACAAACACACGTATATACATATATACGACGGGCTTCTTCCAGTTTCCTCTGTCAAATCCACTCACAAGAATTTGCCCTGCCCGAGGCTATAGAAGACACTCGCTTCAACCCAGTGGAACTGAACCTGGAACCATGCGTTTAGGAAGCAATCTTCTTACGAATATGCACGCACAGAAAATTTAATGGAACTTTTTATGGGATTTGATAGAAAGAACAATGAAATGACCGGCAATCTCATTATTATATAATTACATACTAAAACTATTGCTAGCCAAATATATTCTCAGAATATATTCTTAGATACACTATGTCTGAAACAAAAAGAAGATTGTATGTTCGTGCTGTGTTCATTTTATATTTGTGGTTTGGTTAATAACGTTTTTGTTGTGTCTAGGGAGTTTAATTATTCGCAGTTAACATTTTAATGTTTCTTCAATTAAATATATCAACAATAGCTTAACTGTCGATTAATATAAATGTAGAAGAAGCAGCGTGGGAAGATAATGCTTTCTAAAATAGCAAAGAAAGTGATCATATTCATTTAGACTGGGTCAGTCGAATTATGGAGCGATATGAGAGGAGAGTCCTGAAAACAAGGGAAAATGGCTAGGATAAGGAATTTGAGCGGATATGAAATGTTAAGAATAGAATGGGTTCTAGTTTAGCGGACACGCATCTGTGTGCATACATGTGTATGTGTGTGTGTGTGTGTGTGTGTGTGTGTGTGTGAGAGAGAGAGAGAGAGAGAGAGAGAGAGAGAGAGAGAGAGACGGATAGAGCACTGATAGGAAAAAGAGAAGAGAGAATCAGAGAGAGTAGATAATATATGTTTTTAGGTTTTAACTATAATTACCTAAATGAAATAATTCAATTGCTTTTCTCCTATCTTTCATTCTTGTTTCTCTGTAATCTTTCTTTGTTCGCTTCGTTTATTTCTTCCATCATGTGATAAGATTTTGCGATAACAAACACCATGTGAATAGGAATGAGCCCATCACCAACTAAAAGAGTAATAAACAGGAAAAACAATTAAGAAAAACAACAACAAAAAGTAACGAAAACTATGGAAATGGGAAAGACAGTGTTATTATTTTTAAAGATAACTGTACCGTAAATTATTCTAGATTGTCTAAGTGACGTAAACGATTTTAAAATTAGCAACAATGCTGCATAGTTTAATTACTTAAACTTATGTGTTCTTATCTCATAAAGCCAGCAGAGTCATTTTTCTAAGAAACAGACTGGCACTATTATCTAGACAAACAGCAGAATGGTGTTCATGAAATATTACAAACCAACTAACAGTGGTTTGTCACTTAGTCGGAGGAAGGAAATTATGTGAATAAATGCAAACGAACAAGGCCATAACCCAGATAACTCAAAAGGCAGATTATATTACAGAGACTGAGAAAAAAGTCCCAGTAGAGGGCGTGACATATAAAACATATATATTCAGAGGAAAAAAAAAATATACAGTCGGATAATTTGTAGATAGCATCAGTCTCTGTAAGTATAATAAATGTGTATTTCGGTTACTTAACCTTCTGGGAAGAACAATATATCCAATTACATCAATAACGTAATTTTAAAACACCGTTAAAACTGATTATGTATAAGATAAATATACACAAAAAGCATAAAAAAAGCAGATAGTAATAGCGGCCTAACATATACATACATACAGACATTCATACATGCATGCTTACTTACATGCATACATGCATACATACATACATACTGACATACATACATACATGCATGCATATATGCATACATAAAATTGTATGTACGTACAATTAGATGAATATATATATTCATAAAATTATATGTATATACGTATATAAATACACACACACACACACACACATGCATATATATGTATATATA
>NC_068997.1:17300576-17303444 GCF_001194135.2 Octopus bimaculoides
ATATATATATATATATATATATATATATATATAGATATATATATATACGCTCTAAACATTATCCTTTCAACTATCTCACACTAAGAGGCAATATACACTACCACTTGTTTTAATATTTCAATGATTTGCACTATACAAGTTCTAGAGCAAGAAAAACTGTTATGGGAAACTCGGTAGATATACTGAATCCGTATTATTAATGTTTTATTACAAAGCTATATCATTGGTAGAAGAGCGCTGATCTTATCGTGACGAATACAGTGCTATAGATAAAAAAAAATTGGGTTTAACACGGCTTCATCTAACAATGAATGATCCATGATCTGACCACCATAGATGTATAAATACCTTACATGACTTAGTGTTATTACTATTATAGTATTGTGGATTAGTAAACTGTATCATTACAAATGGAATATGTTTATTTCGTATTTAACAGTGTATTAATATCGTGACATGTATGTCTGGTTCTGGATCACAATGTCAGATGTTAGAACCCTAGATTGTCCATCACGTTGGATCCTTCCTTGACATAGTTCACTTCACGTTGGATTAGTGCATTTAGCTTAAGATGGCTACCAGCTGAATACCTGCTCTCATGTCATGGTGATTCGCTACGTTAAAGGAGGAAGGACATAGCATGTGTCTGATTCTGCTCTCGACTATACAGTCCCTTAAACTATTTGCGAAATTATCGTACATTCTATCACATCCTTGTAGCTTGCGAGCCAGGGCTAACATGTAAATTTGTATTACTTAATTGCGAACCACTTATTTCCTTAACTTCTTAGTTCCAAACATGCTAAGCTTGACTTTATCTTACTTTTTTTCCGGTTAAGACATGCATAACTATGTCGCTTATTTTCATTTTTATAGGTGATCTAGCCCTTGTTATTTAAAGTCTTTTCGTTTTTCAGACAGACAGAATACGTATTGGGTGAAGTATTTTATCCACTTGGAATAGGTATTGGGCTGCTATTTCTAGCAGTTCGAGTTACCTTCCAAATGTGACATTCTTGGCTCGTTTTTAGTTGTTCGTATCAGCTGGCAAAGACTTGTTTTTTTTAAACAGTTTCAGATTAATCTGTTATTCATGCCGATCTCTCCATTTAAACTTGATACGAACAAGCATCCTGTATTCCTAAATTAGTGTGAATGATATTTTTGTCGGGTATGTCACCACTGACTGTACATGCGTTGATAGCATGTAAAATAAGAACGTTACATGTCATTCACCACTAAAAGTGAGTTAATATAAATTATAATCGTAGAAACTGTGAGTGCTACAGTTAGCTTTTGAAAATTATGGATATAACCATATTCGATTAGTTAATGTATTGTAATATTCGTTTCCGGTTTCACGAGTTTAGATCTGCATTGAGTAACTTGCTTCCGGTTCATGAATTCAAATCTGTTTCTGTCTATTTGTTCTTTACTAATTTCGAATCAACTCCATTACCTGAGTTCACCTGAGAGTCCTTAATAAATACCATCGAAATTGCTGTATCGCAATTAAAATAAAGTCATCTTCCAGCAAGAGGCTAGAAAGATAATATTAGTCAATCAATCAAGGAGGTGATGAGCTTGCAGAATCGTCAGTCCGTCGGACAAAATGTTCGCCGACATTTCGTCCGTCCTTACGTTCTGAGTTCAAATTTCACCAAGGTCGAATTTACTTTTCAGGATTTCGGGGTCGATGAAATAAAAACATCTAATACGAGTCGACATGAACCTAAATAGCAGCAATAAAAACTAACAACTAATGATTTCTTTGGTTTCAAAATTTTTCATTTACCTTATCCATAACCAAATACATTATTCCCGAGTCATATAGTCGCATACGACAGATTTCCATGGAGTATAAATTCCACACGAGACTGTCACAGGATCACTCATTTTTGCTAGCTGAGTGAACTGGAGCAATGTGAAATGAAGCTCAAGAACACAATGCGTCGACCAATCCAGGAATCGAAACCGCAAACTTACGATCATGAGTTCAACACCCTAATCACTAAACTATGCGCATCCACTACATGACGATAACGACAACAAACTTGATCACTAAACAGCTGTTGTTGAAACTGGTCGATGTATTCTGAATACTTCTAGAAGTACAGAACGATAAGACACAGTAGGATAAATCTCTCTAGTATGCCCCGTAGCATTTGATGTATCCATCGACGTTTTTAAGTGAGAATTGTTGCTACAGAAAAGTATTCAAATCAGCTTGACAGATTAAAGTTACAGGCGATGTAGATCAACTTTGGAATAGTACTTAGCTTATTCCTAATTTCACAGATCATATACACAGCTGACGATAGCAAATTTTGAAATTGAAGAAAATTAATACTAAAAGTACATAGTTCAATAGATAATTAAACATATAAGGATCATATTTTGCTTTCGAGTATTGTAGTTTATGTCTATCATACGTTACATATAGGTAAGGGAAAATTTTTGACTGATGAGTGACAGATACACTGAAAGACATACAGACGTAAACACTTGCACACGCAAAAACACACGAACACACACACACACACACACACATATATATGTAGATAGATAGATTGATAGATAGATAGATAGATAAAATTAAGAAAGAGAAAGACAAATTTCAAAGGTCGGTATTCATATTCATTGAATCTATTTCAAATTGTCGAAATTCTCCTCAATATATTCATAGATGCGTTCACATATATGAAACATGATAAAAATTCATAAGAAATTATAAATATATAAAAATTTACCAACACACACACACACACACACACACACACACACACATACACACACACACATATATATATATATATACATATATACGTTTCAAAATGTAACCACAAGTGAATCGTTGGCGATTTTCTT